>NW_026869131.1:50367-275092 GCF_020745735.1 Hemiscyllium ocellatum | reverse complement strand
GGGTTGGATACAGAGTAAAGCTCCCTCTACACTGTCCCTATCAAACACTGACAGAACAGGGGCAGCACAGGGTTGGATACAGAGTAAAGCTCCCTCTACACTGTCCCGTATCAAACACTGACAGAACAGGGGCAGCACAGGGTTGGATACAGAGTAAAGCTCCCTCTACACTCTCCCCTATCAAACACTGACAGAACAGGGGCAGCACAGGGTTGGATACAGAGTAAAGCTCCCTCTACACTGTCCCCTATCAAACACTGACAGAACAGGGGCAGCACAGGGTTGGATACAGAGTAAAGCTCCCTCTACACTGTCCCGTATCAAACACTGACAGAACAGGGGCAGCACAGGGTTGGATACAGAGGAAAGCTCCCTCTACACTGTCCCGTATCAAACACTGACAGAACAGGGGCAGCACAGGGTTGGATACAGAGGAAAGCTCCCTCTACACTGTCCCGTATCAAACACTGACAGAACAGGGGCAGCACAGGGTTGGATACAGAGTAAAGCTCCCTCTACACTGTCCCCTATCAAACACTGACAGAACAGGGGCAGCACAGGGTTGGATACAGAGTAAAGCTCCCTCTACACTGTCCCGTATCAAACACTGACAGAACAGGGGCAGCACAGGGTTGGATACAGAGGAAGCTCCCTCTACACTGTCCCTATCAAACACTGACAGAACAGGGGCAGCACAGGGTTGGATACAGAGTAAAGCTCCCTCTACACTGTCCCGTATCAAACACTGACAGAACAGGGGCAGCACAGGGTTGGATACAGAGTAAAGCTCCCTCTACACTGTCCCGTATCAAACACTGACAGAACAGGGGCAGCACAGGGTTGGATACAGAGTAAAGCTCCCTCTACACTGTCCCGTATCAAACACTGACAGAACAGGGGCAGCACAGGGTTGGATACAGAGTAAAGCTCCCTCTACACTGTCCCTATCAAACACTGACAGAACAGGGGCAGCACAGGGTTGGATACAGAGTAAAGCTCCCTCTACACTGTCCCGTATCAAACACTGACAGAACAGGGGCAGCACAGGGTTGGATACAGAGTAAAGCTCCCTCTACACTGTCCCGTATCAAACACTGACAGAACAGGGGCAGCACAGGGTTGGATACAGAGGAAAGCTCCCTCTACACTGTCCCGTATCAAACACTGACAGAACAGGGGCAGCACAGGGTTGGATACAGAGGAAAGCTCCCTCTACACTGTCCCCTATCAAACACTGACAGAACAGGGGCAGCACAGGGTTGGATACAGAGGAAAGCTCCCTCTACACTGTCCCGTATCAAACACTGACAGAACAGGGGCAGCACAGGGTTGGATACAGAGTAAAGCTCCCTCTACACTCTCCCCTATCAAACACTGACAGAACAGGGGCAGCACAGGGTTGGATACAGAGAAAGCTCCCTCTACACTGTCCCGTATCAAACACTGACAGAACAGGGGCAGCACAGGGTTGGATACAGAGTAAAGCTCCCTCTACACTCTCCCCTATCAAACACTGACAGAACAGGGGCAGCACAGGGTTGGATACAGAGGAAAGCTCCCTCTACACTGTCCCGTATCAAACACTGACAGAACAGGGGCAGCACAGGGTTGGATACAGAGGAAAGCTCCCTCTACACTGTCCTGTATCAAACACTGACAGAACAGGGGCAGCACAGGGTTGGATACAGAGGAAAGCTCCCTCTACACTGTCCCTATCAAACACTGACAGAACAGGGGCAGCACAGGGTTGGATACAGAGTAAAGCTCCCTCTACACTCTCCCTATCAAACACTGACAGAACAGGGGCAGCACAGGGTTGGATACAGAGGAAAGCTCCCTCTACACTGTCCCGTATCAAACACTGACAGAACAGGGGCAGCACAGGGTTGGATACAGAGGAAAGCTCCCTCTACACTGTCCTGTATCAAACACTGACAGAACAGGGGCAGCACAGGGTTGGATACAGAGTAAAGCTCCCTCTACACTCTCCCTATCAAACACTGACAGAACAGGGGCAGCACAGGGTTGGATACAGAGTAAAGCTCCCTCTACACTGTCCCGTATCAAACACTGACAGAACAGGGGCAGCACAGGGTTGGATACAGAGGAAAGCTCCCTCTACACTGTCCCCTATCAAACACTGACAGAACAGGGGCAGCACAGGGTTGGATACAGAGGAAAGCTCCCTCTACACTCTCCCTATCAAACACTGACAGAACAGGGGCAGCACAGGGTTGGATACAGAGGAAAGCTCCCTCTACACTCTCCCCTATCAAACACTGACAGAACAGGGGCAGCACAGGGTTGGATACAGAGGAAAGCTCCCTCTACACTCTCCCGTATCAAACACTGACAGAACAGGGGCAGCACAGGGTTGGATACAGAGTAAAGCTCCCTCTACACTCTCCCTATCAAACACTGACAGAACAGGGGCAGCACAGGGTTGGATACAGAGGAAAGCTCCCTCTACACTGTCCCGTATCAAACACTGACAGAACAGGGGCAGCACAGGGTTGGATACAGAGGAAAGCTCCCTCTACACTCTCCCTATCAAACACTGACAGAACAGGGGCAGCACAGGGTTGGATACAGAGTAAAGCTCCCTCTACACTGTCCCCTATCAAACACTGACAGAACAGGGGCAGCACAGGGTTGGATACAGAGTAAAGCTCCCTCTACACTGTCCTGTATCAAACACTGACAGAACAGGGGCAGCACAGGGTTGGATACAGAGGAAAGCTCCCTCTACACTGTCCCGTATCAAACACTGACAGAACAGGGGCAGCACAGGGTTGATACAGAGGAAAGCTCCCTCTACACTGTCCCGTATCAAACACTGACAGAACAGGGGCAGCACAGGGTTGGATACAGGGGAAAGCTCCCTCTACACTGTCCCGTATCAAACACTGACAGAACAGGGGCAGCACAGGGTTGGATACAGAGGAAAGCTCCCTCTACACTGTCCCGTATCAAACACTGACAGAACAGGGGCAGCACAGGGTTGGATACAGAGTAAAGCTCCCTCTACACTGTCCCCTATCAAACACTGACAGAACAGGGGCAGCACAGGGTTGGATACAGAGGAAAGCTCCCTCTACACTGTCCCCTATCAAACACTGACAGAACAGGGGCAGCACAGGGTTGGATACAGAGGAAAGCTCCTCTACACTCTCCCCTATCAAACACTGACAGAACAGGGGCAGCACAGGGTTGGATACAGAGGAAAGCTCCCTCTACACTGTCCCGTATCAAACACTGACAGAACAGGGGCAGCACAGGGTTGGATACAGAGTAAAGCTCCCTCTACACTGTCCCGTATCAAACACTGACAGAACAGGGGCAGCACAGGGTTGGATACAGAGTAAAGCTCCCTCTACACTGTCCCGTATCAAACACTGACAGAACAGGGGCAGCACAGGGTTGGATACAGAGGAAAGCTCCCTCTACACTCTCCCTATCAAACACTGACAGAACAGGGGCAGCACAGGGTTGGATACAGAGTAAAGCTCCCTCTACACTGTCCCGTATCAAACACTGACAGAACAGGGGCAGCACAGGGTTGGATACAGAGGAAAGCTCCCTCTACACTGTCCCCTATCAAACACTGACAGAACAGGGGCAGCACAGGGTTGGATACAGAGTAAAGCTCCCTCTACACTCTCCCCTATCAAACACTGACAGAACAGGGGCAGCACAGGGTTGGATACAGAGTAAAGCTCCCTCTACACTCTCCCGTATCAAACACTGACAGAACAGGGGCAGCACAGGGTTGGATACAGAGTAAAGCTCCCTCTACACTCTCCCCTATCAAACACTGACAGAACAGGGGCAGCACAGGGTTGGATACAGAGGAAAGCTCCCTCTACACTCTCCGTATCAAACACTGACAGAACAGGGGCAGCACAGGGTTGGATACAGAGTAAAGCTCCCTCTACACTGTCCCGTATCAAACACTGACAGAACAGGGGCAGCACAGGGTTGGATACAGAGGAAAGCTCCCTCTACACTCTCCGTATCAAACACTGACAGAACAGGGGCAGCACAGGGTTGGATACAGAGGAAAGCTCCCTCTACACTCTCCCCTATCAAACACTGACAGACAGGGGCAGCACAGGGTTGGATACAGAGGAAAGCTCCCTCTACACTGTCCCCTATCAAACACTGACAGAACAGGGGCAGCACAGGGTTGGATACAGAGAAAGCTCCCTCTACACTCTCCCCTATCAAACACTGACAGAACAGGGGCAGCACAGGGTTGGATACAGAGGAAAGCTCCCTCTACACTGTCCCCTATCAAACACTGACAGAACAGGGGCAGCACAGGGTTGGATACAGAGTAAAGCTCCCTCTACACTGTCCCGTATCAAACACTGACAGAACAGGGGCAGCACAGGGTTGGATACAGAGTAAAGCTCCCTCTACACTGTCCTGTATCAAACACTGACAGAACAGGGGCAGCACAGGGTTGGATACAGAGGTAAAGCTCCCTCTACACTCTCCCGTATCAAACACTGACAGAACAGGGGCAGCACAGGGTTGGATACAGAGTAAAGCTCCCTCTACACTGTCCCCTATCAAACACTGACAGAACAGGGGCAGCACAGGGTTGGATACAGAGGAAAGCTCCCTCTACACTGTCCCGTATCAAACACTGACAGAACAGGGGCAGCACAGGGTTGGATACAGAGAAAGCTCCCTCTACACTGTCCCCTATCAAACACTGACAGAACAGGGGCAGCACAGGGTTGGATACAGAGTAAAGCTCCCTCTACACTCTCCCGTATCAAACACTGACAGAACAGGGGCAGCACAGGGTTGGATACAGAGGAAAGCTCCCTCTACACTGTCCCGTATCAAACACTGACAGAACAGGGGCAGCACAGGGTTGGATACAGAGGAAAGCTCCCTCTACACTGTCCCGTATCAAACACTGACAGAACAGGGGCAGCACAGGGTTGGATACAGAGTAAAGCTCCCTCTACACTCTCCCGTATCAAACACTGACAGAACAGGGGCAGCACAGGGTTGGATACAGAGGAAAGCTCCCTCTACACTGTCCGCTATCAAACACTGACAGAACAGGGGCAGCACAGGGTTGGATACAGAGTAAAGCTCTCTCTACACTCTCCCTATCAAACACTGACAGAACAGGGGCAGCACAGGGTTGGATACAGAGTAAAGCTCCCTCTACACTGTCCCCTATCAAACACTGACAGAACAGGGGCAGCACAGGGTTGGATACAGAGGAAAGCTCCCTCTACACTGTCCCCTATCAAACACTGACAGAACAGGGGCAGCACAGGGTTGGATACAGAGTAAAGCTCCCTCTACACTCTCCCTATCAAACACTGACAGAACAGGGGCAGCACAGGGTTGGATACAGAGTAAAGCTCCCTCTACACTGTCCCGTATCAAACACTGACAGAACAGGGGCAGCACAGGGTTGGATACAGAGGAAAGCTCCCTCTACACTGTCCCCTATCAAACACTGACAGAACAGGGGCAGCACAGGGTTGGATACAGAGTAAAGCTCCCTCTACCCTGTCCCCTATCAAACACTGACAGAACAGGGGCAGCACAGGGTTGGATACAGAGGAAAGCTCCCTCTACACTGTCCCGTATCAAACACTGACAGAACAGGGGCAGCACAGGGTTGGATACAGAGGAAAGCTCCCTCTACACTCCCCTATCAAACACTGACAGAACAGGGGCAGCACAGGGTTGGATACAGAGGAAAGCTCCCTCTACACTGTCCCGTATCAAACACTGACAGAACAGGGGCAGCACAGGGTTGGATACAGAGTAAAGCTCCCTCTACACTCTCCCTATCAAACACTGACAGAACAGGGGCAGCACAGGGTTGGATACAGAGGAAAGCTCCCTCTACACTGTCCCGTATCAAACACTGACAGAACAGGGGCAGCACAGGGTTGGATACAGGGGAAAGCTCCCTCTACACTGTCCCGTATCAAACACTGACAGAACAGGGGCAGCACAGGGTTGGATACAGGGAAAGCTCCCTCTACACTGTCCCCTATCAAACCTGACAGAACAGGCAGCAGGTTGGATACAGAGTCAAAAGCTCCCTCTACACTGTCTACTGACAGAACAGGGGCAGCACAGGGTTGGATACAGAGTAAAGCTCCCTCTACACTCTCCCCTATCAAACACTGACAGAACAGGGGCAGCACAGGGTTGGATACAGAGTAAAGCTCCCTCTACACTGTCCCTATCAAACACTGACAGAACAGGGGCAGCACAGGGTTGGATACAGAGTAAAGCTCCCTCTACACTGTCCCGTATCAAACACTGACAGAACAGGGGCAGCACAGGGTTGGATACAGAGGAAAGCTCCCTCTACACTGTCCCGTATCAAACACTGACAGAACAGGGGCAGCACAGGGTTGGATACAGAGGTAAAGCTCCCTCTACACTGTCCCTATCAAACACTGACAGAACAGGGGCAGCACAGGGTTGGATACAGAGTAAAGCTCCCTCTACACTGTCCCGTATCAAACACTGACAGAACAGGGGCAGCACAGGGTTGGATACAGAGGAAAGCTCCCTCTACACTGTCCCGTATCAAACACTGACAGAACAGGGGCAGCACAGGGTTGGATACAGAGGAAAGCTCCCTCTACACTGTCCTGTATCAAACACTGACAGAACAGGGGCAGCACAGGGTTGGATACAGAGGAAAGCTCCCTCTACACTGTCCCGTATCAAACACTGACAGAACAGGGGCAGCACAGGGTTGGATACAGAGGAAAGCTCCCTCTACACTGTCCCGTATCAAACACTGACAGAACAGGGGCAGCACAGGGTTGGATACAGAGTAAAGCTCCCTCTACACTGTCCCGTATCAAACACTGACAGAACAGGGGCAGCACAGGGTTGGATACAGAGTAAAGCTCCCTCTACACTGTCCCGTATCAAACACTGACAGAACAGGGGCAGCACAGGGTTGGATACAGAGGAAAGCTCCCTCTACACTCTCCCCTATCAAACACTGACAGAACAGGGGCAGCACAGGGTTGGATACAGAGTAAAGCTCCCTCTACACTGTCCCGTATCAAACACTGACAGAACAGGGGCAGCACAGGGTTGGATACAGAGTAAAGCTCCCTCTACACTGTCCCGTATCAAACACTGACAGAACAGGGGCAGCACAGGGTTGGATACAGAGTAAAGCTCCCTCTACACTGTCCCTATCAAACACTGACAGAACAGGGGCAGCACAGGGTTGGATACAGAGTAAAGCTCCCTCTACACTGTCCCGTATCAAACACTGACAGAACAGGGGCAGCACAGGGTTGGATACAGAGGAAAGCTCCCTCTACACTGTCCCATATCAAACACTGACAGAACAGGGGCAGCACAGGGTTGGATACAGAGGAAAGCTCCCTCTACACTGTCCTGTATCAAACACTGACAGAACAGGGGCAGCACAGGGTTGGATACAGAGTAAAGCTCCCTCTACACTCTCCCCTATCAAACACTGACAGAACAGGGGCAGCACAGGGTTGGATACAGAGTAAAGCTCCCTCTACACTGTCCCCTATCAAACACTGACAGAACAGGGGCAGCACAGGGTTGATACAGAGGAAAGCTCCCTCTACACTGTCCCGTATCAAACACTGACAGAACAGGGGCAGCACAGGGTTGGATACAGAGGAAAGCTCCCTCTACACTGTCCTGTATCAAACACTGACAGAACAGGGGCAGCACAGGGTTGGATACAGAGGAAAGCTCCCTCTACACTCTCCCCTATCAAACACTGACAGAACAGGGGCAGCACAGGGTTGGATACAGAGTAAAGCTCCCTCTACACTGTCCCGTATCAAACACTGACAGAACAGGGGCAGCACAGGGTTGGATACAGAGTAAAGCTCCCTCTACACTGTCCCGTATCAAACACTGACAGAACAGGGGCAGCACAGGGTTGGATACAGAGGAAAGCTCCCTCTACACTGTCCCCTATCAAACACTGACAGAACAGGGGCAGCACAGGGTTGGATACAGAGGAAAGCTCCCTCTACACTGTCCCCTATCAAACACTGACAGAACAGGGGCAGCACAGGGTTGGATACAGAGTAAAGCTCCCTCTACACTGTCCCCTATCAAACACTGACAGAACAGGGGCAGCACAGGGTTGGATACAGAGGAAAGCTCCCTCTACACTCTCCCCTATCAAACACTGACAGAACAGGGGCAGCACAGGGTTGGATACAGAGTAAAGCTCCCTCTACACTGTCCCGTATCAAACACTGACAGAACAGGGGCAGCACAGGGTTGGATACAGAGTAAAGCTCCCTCTACACTGTCCCGTATCAAACACTGACAGAACAGGGGCAGCACAGGGTTGGATACAGAGGAAAGCTCCCTCTACACTGTCCCGTATCAAACACTGACAGAACAGGGGCAGCACAGGGTTGGATACAGAGGAAAGCTCCCTCTACACTGTCCCGTATCAAACACTGACAGAACAGGGGCAGCACAGGGTTGGATACAGAGTAAAGCTCCCTCTACACTGTCCCGTATCAAACACTGACAGAACAGGGGCAGCACAGGGTTGGATACAGAGTAAAGCTCCCTCTACACTGTCCCTATCAAACACTGACAGAACAGGGGCAGCACAGGGTTGGATACAGAGTAAAGCTCCCTCTACACTGTCCCGTATCAAACACTGACAGAACAGGGGCAGCACAGGGTTGGATACAGAGGAAAGCTCCCTCTACACTGTCCCCTATCAAACACTGACAGAACAGGGGCAGCACAGGGTTGGATACAGAGTAAAGCTCCCTCTACACTGTCCCGTATCAAACACTGACAGAACAGGGGCAGCACAGGGTTGGATACAGAGGAAAGCTCCCTCTACACTGTCCCGTATCAAACACTGACAGAACAGGGGCAGCACAGGGTTGGATACAGAGGAAAGCTCCCTCTACACTCTCCCCTATCAAACACTGACAGAACAGGGGCAGCACAGGGTTGGATACAGAGGAAGCTCCCTCTACACTGTCCCGTATCAAACACTGACAGAACAGGGGCAGCACAGGGTTGGATACAGAGGAAAGCTCCCTCTACACTGTCCCCTATCAAACACTGACAGAACAGGGGCAGCACAGGGTTGGATACAGAGTAAAGCTCCCTCTACACTGTCCCGTATCAAACACTGACAGAACAGGGGCAGCACAGGGTTGGATACAGAGGAAAGCTCCCTCTACACTGTCCCCTATCAAACACTGACAGAACAGGGGCAGCACAGGGTTGGATACAGAGGAAAGCTCCCTCTACACTGTCCCCTATCAAACACTGACAGAACAGGGGCAGCACAGGGTTGGATACAGAGTAAAGCTCCCTCTACACTCTCCCCTATCAAACACTGACAGAACAGGGGCAGCACAGGGTTGGATACAGAGGAAAGCTCCCTCTACACTGTCCCTATCAAACACTGACAGAACAGGGGCAGCACAGGGTTGGATACAGAGGAAAGCTCCCTCTACACTGTCCCGTATCAAACACTGACAGAACAGGGGCAGCACAGGGTTGGATACAGAGTAAAGCTCCCTCTACACTGTCCCCTATCAAACACTGACAGAACAGGGGCAGCACAGGGTTGGATACAGAGTAAAGCTCCCTCTACACTGTCCCCTATCAAACACTGACAGAACAGGGGCAGCACAGGGTTGGATACAGAGTAAAGCTCCCTCTACACTCTCCCCTATCAAACACTGACAGAACAGGGGCAGCACAGGGTTGGATACAGAGGAAAGCTCCCTCTACACTGTCCCCTATCAAACACTGACAGAACAGGGGCAGCACAGGGTTGGATACAGAGTAAAGCTCCCTCTACACTGTCCCTATCAAACACTGACAGAACAGGGGCAGCACAGGGTTGGATACAGAGTAAAGCTCCCTCTACACTCTCCCTATCAAACACTGACAGAACAGGGGCAGCACAGGGTTGGATACAGAGGAAAGCTCCCTCTACACTGTCCCCTATCAAACACTGACAGAACAGGGGCAGCACAGGGTTGGATACAGAGGAAAGCTCCCTCTACACTCTCCCGTATCAAACACTGACAGAACAGGGGCAGCACAGGGTTGGATACAGAGTAAAGCTCCCTCTACACTGTCCCGTATCAAACACTGACAGAACAGGGGCAGCACAGGGTTGGATACAGAGGAAAGCTCCCTCTACACTGTCCCGTATCAAACACTGACAGAACAGGGGCAGCACAGGGTTGGATACAGAGTAAAGCTCCCTCTACACTGTCCCGTATCAAACACTGACAGAACAGGGGCAGCACAGGGTTGGATACAGAGTAAAGCTCCCTCTACACTGTCCCGTATCAAACACTGACAGAACAGGGGCAGCACAGGGTTGGATACAGAGGAAAGCTCCCTCTACACTGTCCCTATCAAACACTGACAGAACAGGGGCAGCACAGGGTTGGATACAGAGTAAAGCTCCCTCTACACTCTCCCGTATCAAACACTGACAGAACAGGGGCAGCACAGGGTTGGATACAGAGTAAAGCTCCCTCTACACTGTCCCGTATCAAACACTGACAGAACAGGGGCAGCACAGGGTTGGATACAGAGGAAAGCTCCCTCTACACTGTCCCGTATCAAACACTGACAGAACAGGGGCAGCACAGGGTTGGATACAGAGTAAAGCTCCCTCTACACTGTCCCGTATCAAACACTGACAGAACAGGGGCAGCACAGGGTTGGATACAGAGGTAAAGCTCCCTCTACACTGTCCCTATCAAACACTGACAGAACAGGGGCAGCACAGGGTTGGATACAGAGTAAAGCTCCCTCTACACTGTCCCCTATCAAACACTGACAGAACAGGGGCAGCACAGGGTTGGATACAGAGTAAAGCTCCCTCTACACTGTCCCTATCAAACACTGACAGAACAGGGGCAGCACAGGGTTGGATACAGAGTAAAGCTCCCTCTACACTGTCCCCTATCAAACACTGACAGAACAGGGGCAGCACAGGGTTGGATACAGAGTAAAGCTCCCTCTACACTGTCCCCTATCAAACACTGACAGAACAGGGGCAGCACAGGGTTGGATACAGAGTAAAGCTCCCTCTACACTGTCCCGTATCAAACACTGACAGAACAGGGGCAGCACAGGGTTGGATACAGAGTAAAGCTCCCTCTACACTCTCCCCTATCAAACACTGACAGAACAGGGGCAGCACAGGGTTGGATACAGAGGAAAGCTCCCTCTACACTGTCCCGTATCAAACACTGACAGAACAGGGGCAGCACAGGGTTGGATACAGAGTAAAGCTCCCTCTACACTGTCCCGTATCAAACACTGACAGAACAGGGGCAGCACAGGGTTGGATACAGAGGAAAGCTCCCTCTACACTGTCCCGTATCAAACACTGACAGAACAGGGGCAGCACAGGGTTGGATACAGAGTAAAGCTCCCTCTACACTGTCCCGTATCAAACACTGACAGAACAGGGGCAGCACAGGGTTGGATACAGAGTAAAGCTCCCTCTACACTGTCCCCTATCAAACACTGACAGAACAGGGGCAGCACAGGGTTGGATACAGAGTAAAGCTCCCTCTACACTGTCCCTATCAAACACTGACAGAACAGGGGCAGCACAGGGTTGGATACAGAGGTAAAGCTCCCTCTACACTGTCCCGTATCAAACACTGACAGAACAGGGGCAGCACAGGGTTGGATACAGAGGAAAGCTCCCTCTACACTGTCCCTATCAAACACTGACAGAACAGGGGCAGCACAGGGTTGGATACAGAGGAAAGCTCCCTCTACACTGTCCCTATCAAACACTGACAGAACAGGGGCAGCACAGGGTTGGATACAGAGTAAAGCTCCCTCTACACTGTCCCCTATCAAACACTGACAGAACAGGGGCAGCACAGGGTTGGATACAGAGTAAAGCTCCCTCTACACTCTCCCCTATCAAACACTGACAGAACAGGGGCAGCACAGGGTTGGATACAGAGTAAAGCTCCCTCTACACTGTCCCGTATCAAACACTGACAGAACAGGGGCAGCACAGGGTTGGATACAGAGGAAAGCTCCCTCTACACTGTCCCGTATCAAACACTGACAGAACAGGGGCAGCACAGGGTTGGATACAGAGGAAAGCTCCCTCTACACTGTCCCGTATCAAACACTGACAGAACAGGGGCAGCACAGGGTTGGATACAGAGGAAAGCTCCCTCTACACTGTCCCCTATCAAACACTGACAGAACAGGGGCAGCACAGGGTTGGATACAGAGGAAAGCTCCCTCTACACTGTCCCGTATCAAACACTGACAGAACAGGGGCAGCACAGGGTTGGATACAGAGGAAAGCTCCCTCTACACTGTCCCGTATCAAACACTGACAGAACAGGGGCAGCACAGGGTTGGATACAGAGGAAAGCTCCCTCTACACTGTCCCCTATCAAACACTGACAGAACAGGGGCAGCACAGGGTTGGATACAGAGGAAAGCTCCCTCTACACTGTCCCTATCAAACACTGACAGAACAGGGGCAGCACAGGGTTGGATACAGAGTAAAGCTCCCTCTACACTGTCCCGTATCAAACACTGACAGAACAGGGGCAGCACAGGGTTGGATACAGAGTAAAGCTCCCTCTACACTGTCCCGTATCAAACACTGACAGAACAGGGGCAGCACAGGGTTGGATACAGAGGAAAGCTCCCTCTACACTGTCCCCTATCAAACACTGACAGAACAGGGGCAGCACAGGGTTGGATACAGAGTAAAGCTCCCTCTACACTCTCCCGTATCAAACACTGACAGAACAGGGGCAGCACAGGGTTGGATACAGAGTAAAGCTCCCTCTACACTGTCCCCTATCAAACACTGACAGAACAGGGGCAGCACAGGGTTGGATACAGAGTAAAGCTCCCTCTACACTGTCCCCTATCAAACACTGACAGAACAGGGGCAGCACAGGGTTGGATACAGAGTAAAGCTCCCTCTACACTGTCCCGTATCAAACACTGACAGAACAGGGGCAGCACAGGGTTGGATACAGAGGAAAGCTCCCTCTACACTGTCCCCTATCAAACACTGACAGAACAGGGGCAGCACAGGGTTGGATACAGAGTAAAGCTCCCTCTACACTCTCCCCTATCAAACACTGACAGAACAGGGGCAGCACAGGGTTGGATACAGAGAAAGCTCCCTCTACACTGTCCCGTATCAAACACTGACAGAACAGGGGCAGCACAGGGTTGGATACAGAGGAAAGCTCCCTCTACACTGTCCCGTATCAAACACTGACAGAACAGGGGCAGCACAGGGTTGGATACAGAGGAAAGCTCCCTCTACACTGTCCCGTATCAAACACTGACAGAACAGGGGCAGCACAGGGTTGGATACAGAGTAAAGCTCCCTCTACACTGTCCCCTATCAAACACTGACAGAACAGGGGCAGCACAGGGTTGGATACAGAGTAAAGCTCCCTCTACACTGTCCCGTATCAAACACTGACAGAACAGGGGCAGCACAGGGTTGGATACAGAGGAAAGCTCCCTCTACACTGTCCCGTATCAAACACTGACAGAACAGGGGCAGCACAGGGTTGGATACAGAGGAAAGCTCCCTCTACACTGTCCCCTATCAAACACTGACAGAACAGGGGCAGCACAGGGTTGGATACAGAGTAAAGCTCCCTCTACACTGTCCCCTATCAAACACTGACAGAACAGGGGCAGCACAGGGTTGGATACAGAGTAAAGCTCCCTCTACACTCTCCCTATCAAACACTGACAGAACAGGGGCAGCACAGGGTTGGATACAGAGTAAAGCTCCCTCTACACTGTCCCGTATCAAACACTGACAGAACAGGGGCAGCACAGGGTTGGATACAGAGTAAAGCTCCCTCTACACTGTCCCGTATCAAACACTGACAGAACAGGGGCAGCACAGGGTTGGATACAGAGTAAAGCTCCCTCTACACTGTCCCCTATCAAACACTGACAGAACAGGGGCAGCACAGGGTTGGATACAGAGTAAAGCTCCCTCTACACTGTCCCCTATCAAACACTGACAGAACAGGGGCAGCACAGGGTTGGATACAGAGTAAAGCTCCCTCTACACTGTCCCCTATCAAACACTGACAGAACAGGGGCAGCACAGGGTTGGATACAGAGTAAAGCTCCCTCTACACTGTCCCGTATCAAACACTGACAGAACAGGGGCAGCACAGGGTTGGATACAGAGTAAAGCTCCCTCTACACTGTCCCTATCAAACACTGACAGAACAGGGGCAGCACAGGGTTGGATACAGAGAGTAAAGCTCCCTCTACACTGTCCCGTATCAAACACTGACAGAACAGGGGCAGCACAGGGTTGGATACAGAGTAAAGCTCCCTCTACACTGTCCCGTATCAAACACTGACAGAACAGGGGCAGCACAGGGTTGGATACAGAGTAAAGCTCCCTCTACACTGTCCCGTATCAAACACTGACAGAACAGGGGCAGCACAGGGTTGGATACAGAGGAAAGCTCCCTCTACACTGTCCCCTATCAAACACTGACAGAACAGGGGCAGCACAGGGTTGGATACAGAGTAAAGCTCCCTCTACACTCTCCCCTATCAAACACTGACAGAACAGGGGCAGCACAGGGTTGGATACAGAGTAAAGCTCCCTCTACACTGTCCCGTATCAAACACTGACAGAACAGGGGCAGCACAGGGTTGGATACAGAGTAAAGCTCCCTCTACACTGTCCCGTATCAAACACTGACAGAACAGGGGCAGCACAGGGTTGGATACAGAGGTAAAGCTCCCTCTACACTGTCCCGTATCAAACACTGACAGAACAGGGGCAGCACAGGGTTGGATACAGAGTAAAGCTCCCTCTACACTGTCCCGTATCAAACACTGACAGAACAGGGGCAGCACAGGGTTGGATACAGAGTAAAGCTCCCTCTACACTGTCCCTATCAAACACTGACAGAACAGGGGCAGCACAGGGTTGGATACAGAGTAAAGCTCCCTCTACACTGTCCCGTATCAAACACTGACAGAACAGGGGCAGCACAGGGTTGGATACAGAGGAAAGCTCCCTCTACACTGTCCCCTATCAAACACTGACAGAACAGGGGCAGCACAGGGTTGGATACAGAGTAAAGCTCCCTCTACACTGTCCCGTATCAAACACTGACAGAACAGGGGCAGCACAGGGTTGGATACAGAGTAAAGCTCCCTCTACACTGTCCCCTATCAAACACTGACAGAACAGGGGCAGCACAGGGTTGGATACAGAGGAAAGCTCCCTCTACACTCTCCCCTATCAAACACTGACAGAACAGGGGCAGCACAGGGTTGGATACAGAGGAAAGCTCCCTCTACACTGTCCGTATCAAACACTGACAGAACAGGGGCAGCACAGGGTTGGATACAGAGTAAAGCTCCCTCTACACTCTCCCCTATCAAACACTGACAGAACAGGGGCAGCACAGGGTTGGATACAGAGGAAAGCTCCCTCTACACTCTCCCCTATCAAACACTGACAGAACAGGGGCAGCACAGGGTTGGATACAGAGTAAAGCTCCCTCTACACTGTCCCTATCAAACACTGACAGAACAGGGGCAGCACAGGGTTGGATACAGAGTAAAGCTCCCTCTACACTGTCCCGTATCAAACACTGACAGAACAGGGGCAGCACAGGGTTGGATACAGAGGAAAGCTCCCTCTACACTGTCCCGTATCAAACACTGACAGAACAGGGGCAGCACAGGGTTGGATACAGAGTAAAGCTCCCTCTACACTGTCCCGTATCAAACACTGACAGAACAGGGGCAGCACAGGGTTGGATACAGAGTAAAGCTCCCTCTACACTGTCCCCTATCAAACACTGACAGAACAGGGGCAGCACAGGGTTGGATACAGAGTAAAGCTCCCTCTACACTCTCCCCTATCAAACACTGACAGAACCGGGGCAGCACAGGGTTGGATACAGAGTAAAGCTCCCTCTACACTGTCCCGTATCAAACACTGACAGAACAGGGGCAGCACAGGGTTGGATACAGAGTAAAGCTCCCTCTACACTGTCCCGTATCAAACACTGACAGAACAGGGGCAGCACAGGGTTGGATACAGAGGTAAAGCTCCCTCTACACTGTCCCCTATCAAACACTGACAGAACAGGGGCAGCACAGGGTTGGATACAGAGTAAAGCTCCCTCTACACTCTCCCTATCAAACACTGACAGAACAGGGGCAGCACAGGGTTGGATACAGAGTAAAGCTCCCTCTACACTGTCCCCTATCAAACACTGACAGAACAGGGGCAGCACAGGGTTGGATACAGAGGAAAGCTCCCTCTACACTCTCCCTATCAAACACTGACAGAACAGGGGCAGCACAGGGTTGGATACAGAGTAAAGCTCCCTCTACACTCTCCCCTATCAAACACTGACAGAACAGGGGCAGCACAGGGTTGGATACAGAGTAAAGCTCCCTCTACACTGTCCCGTATCAAACACTGACAGAACAGGGGCAGCACAGGGTTGGATACAGAGTAAAGCTCCCTCTACACTGTCCCCTATCAAACACTGACAGAACAGGGGCAGCACAGGGTTGGATACAGAGTAAAGCTCCCTCTACACTGTCCCTATCAAACACTGACAGAACAGGGGCAGCACAGGGTTGGATACAGAGTAAAGCTCCCTCTACACTGTCCCGTATCAAACACTGACAGAACAGGGGCAGCACAGGGTTGGATACAGAGTAAAGCTCCCTCTACACTGTCCCCTATCAAACACTGACAGAACAGGGGCAGCACAGGGTTGGATACAGAGGAAAGCTCCCTCTACACTGTCCCGTATCAAACACTGACAGAACAGGGGCAGCACAGGGTTGGATACAGAGTAAAGCTCCCTCTACACTGTCCCGTATCAAACACTGACAGAACAGGGGCAGCACAGGGTTGGATACAGAGTAAAGCTCCCTCTACACTGTCCCGTATCAAACACTGACAGAACAGGGGCAGCACAGGGTTGGATACAGAGTAAAGCTCCCTCTACACTGTCCCGTATCAAACACTGACAGAACAGGGGCAGCACAGGGTTGGATACAGAGTAAAGCTCCCTCTACACTGTCCCCTATCAAACACTGACAGAACAGGGGCAGCACAGGGTTGGATACAGAGTAAAGCTCCCTCTACACTGTCCCTATCAAACACTGACAGAACAGGGGCAGCACAGGGTTGGATACAGAGTAAAGCTCCCTCTACACTGTCCCCTATCAAACACTGACAGAACAGGGGCAGCACAGGGTTGGATACAGAGTAAAGCTCCCTCTACACTGTCCCCTATCAAACACTGACAGAACAGGGGCAGCACAGGGTTGGATACAGAGGAAAGCTCCCTCTACACTCTCCCCTATCAAACACTGACAGAACAGGGGCAGCACAGGGTTGGATACAGAGTAAAGCTCCCTCTACACTGTCCCGTATCAAACACTGACAGAACAGGGGCAGCACAGGGTTGGATACAGAGTAAAGCTCCCTCTACACTGTCCCCTATCAAACACTGACAGAACAGGGGCAGCACAGGGTTGGATACAGAGTAAAGCTCCCTCTACACTGTCCCCTATCAAACACTGACAGAACAGGGGCAGCACAGGGTTGGATACAGAGTAAAGCTCCCTCTACACTGTCCCCTATCAAACACTGACAGAACAGGGGCAGCACAGGGTTGGATACAGAGTAAAGCTCCCTCTACACTGTCCCCTATCAAACACTGACAGAACAGGGGCAGCACAGGGTTGGATACAGAGTAAAGCTCCCTCTACACTGTCCCCTATCAAACACTGACAGAACAGGGGCAGCACAGGGTTGGATACAGAGGAAAGCTCCCTCTACACTGTCCCCTATCAAACACTGACAGAACAGGGGCAGCACAGGGTTGGATACAGAGGAAAGCTCCCTCTACACTGTCCCGTATCAAACACTGACAGAACAGGGGCAGCACAGGGTTGGATACAGAGTAAAGCTCCCTCTACACTGTCCCGTATCAAACACTGACAGAACAGGGGCAGCACAGGGTTGGATACAGAGTAAAGCTCCCTCTACACTGTCCCGTATCAAACACTGACAGAACAGGGGCAGCACAGGGTTGGATACAGAGGAAAGCTCCCTCTACACTGTCCCGTATCAAACACTGACAGAACAGGGGCAGCACAGGGTTGGATACAGAGGAAAGCTCCCTCTACACTGTCCCGTATCAAACACTGACAGAACAGGGGCAGCACAGGGTTGGATACAGAGTAAAGCTCCCTCTACACTGTCCCTATCAAACACTGACAGAACAGGGGCAGCACAGGGTTGGATACAGAGGAAAGCTCCCTCTACACTGTCCCCTATCAAACACTGACAGAACAGGGGCAGCACAGGGTTGGATACAGAGGAAAGCTCCCTCTACACTGTCCCTATCAAACACTGACAGAACAGGGGCAGCACAGGGTTGGATACAGAGTAAAGCTCCCTCTACACTGTCCCCTATCAAACACTGACAGAACAGGGGCAGCACAGGGTTGGATACAGAGTAAAGCTCCCTCTACACTCTCCCCTATCAAACACTGACAGAACAGGGGCAGCACAGGGTTGGATACAGAGTAAAGCTCCCTCTACACTGTCCCGTATCAAACACTGACAGAACAGGGGCAGCACAGGGTTGGATACAGAGGAAAGCTCCCTCTACACTGTCCCGTATCAAACACTGACAGAACAGGGGCAGCACAGGGTTGGATACAGAGGTAAAGCTCCCTCTACACTGTCCCCTATCAAACACTGACAGAACAGGGGCAGCACAGGGTTGGATACAGAGTAAAGCTCCCTCTACACTGTCCCGTATCAAACACTGACAGAACAGGGGCAGCACAGGGTTGGATACAGAGTAAAGCTCCCTCTACACTGTCCCGTATCAAACACTGACAGAACAGGGGCAGCACAGGGTTGGATACAGAGTAAAGCTCCCTCTACACTGTCCCGTATCAAACACTGACAGAACAGGGGCAGCACAGGGTTGGATACAGAGTAAAGCTCCCTCTACACTGTCCCCTATCAAACACTGACAGAACAGGGGCAGCACAGGGTTGGATACAGAGGAAAGCTCCCTCTACACTGTCCCCTATCAAACACTGACAGAACAGGGGCAGCACAGGGTTGGATACAGAGTAAAGCTCCCTCTACACTGTCCCCTATCAAACACTGACAGAACAGGGGCAGCACAGGGTTGGATACAGAGTAAAGCTCCCTCTACACTGTCCCGTATCAAACACTGACAGAACAGGGGCAGCACAGGGTTGGATACAGAGTAAAGCTCCCTCTACACTGTCCCCTATCAAACACTGACAGAACAGGGGCAGCACAGGGTTGGATACAGAGTAAAGCTCCCTCTACACTGTCCCCTATCAAACACTGACAGAACAGGGGCAGCACAGGGTTGGATACAGAGTAAAGCTCCCTCTACACTGTCCCGTATCAAACACTGACAGAACAGGGGCAGCACAGGGTTGGATACAGAGGAAAGCTCCCTCTACACTGTCCCCTATCAAACACTGACAGAACAGGGGCAGCACAGGGTTGGATACAGAGTAAAGCTCCCTCTACACTGTCCCGTATCAAACACTGACAGAACAGGGGCAGCACAGGGTTGGATACAGAGTAAAGCTCCCTCTACACTGTCCCGTATCAAACACTGACAGAACAGGGGCAGCACAGGGTTGGATACAGAGTAAAGCTCCCTCTACACTGTCCCGTATCAAACACTGACAGAACAGGGGCAGCACAGGGTTGGATACAGAGTAAAGCTCCCTCTACACTGTCCCGTATCAAACACTGACAGAACAGGGGCAGCACAGGGTTGGATACAGAGTAAAGCTCCCTCTACACTGTCCCGTATCAAACACTGACAGAACAGGGGCAGCACAGGGTTGGATACAGAGTAAAGCTCCCTCTACACTGTCCCGTATCAAACACTGACAGAACAGGGGCAGCACAGGGTTGGATACAGAGGAAAGCTCCCTCTACACTGTCCCCTATCAAACACTGACAGAACAGGGGCAGCACAGGGTTGGATACAGAGTAAAGCTCCCTCTACACTGTCCCTATCAAACACTGACAGAACAGGGGCAGCACAGGGTTGGATACAGAGGAAAGCTCCCTCTACACTGTCCCGTATCAAACACTGACAGAACAGGGGCAGCACAGGGTTGGATACAGAGTAAAGCTCCCTCTACACTGTCCCGTATCAAACACTGACAGAACAGGGGCAGCACAGGGTTGGATACAGAGTAAAGCTCCCTCTACACTGTCCCCTATCAAACACTGACAGAACAGGGGCAGCACAGGGTTGGATACAGAGTAAAGCTCCCTCTACACTGTCCCTATCAAACACTGACAGAACAGGGGCAGCACAGGGTTGGATACAGAGTAAAGCTCCCTCTACACTGTCCCCTATCAAACACTGACAGAACAGGGGCAGCACAGGGTTGGATACAGAGGAAAGCTCCCTCTACACTGTCCCCTATCAAACACTGACAGAACAGGGGCAGCACAGGGTTGGATACAGAGGAAAGCTCCCTCTACACTGTCCCGTATCAAACACTGACAGAACAGGGGCAGCACAGGGTTGGATACAGAGTAAAGCTCCCTCTACACTCTCCCCTATCAAACACTGACAGAACAGGGGCAGCACAGGGTTGGATACAGAGGAAAGCTCCCTCTACACTGTCCCCTATCAAACACTGACAGAACAGGGGCAGCACAGGGTTGGATACAGAGTAAAGCTCCCTCTACACTGTCCCGTATCAAACACTGACAGAACAGGGGCAGCACAGGGTTGGATACAGAGGAAAGCTCCCTCTACACTGTCCCGTATCAAACACTGACAGAACAGGGGCAGCACAGGGTTGGATACAGAGGAAAGCTCCCTCTACACTGTCCCCTATCAAACACTGACAGAACAGGGGCAGCACAGGGTTGGATACAGAGTAAAGCTCCCTCTACACTGTCCCCTATCAAACACTGACAGAACAGGGGCAGCACAGGGTTGGATACAGAGTAAAGCTCCCTCTACACTGTCCCGTATCAAACACTGACAGAACAGGGGCAGCACAGGGTTGGATACAGAGTAAAGCTCCCTCTACACTGTCCCGTATCAAACACTGACAGAACAGGGGCAGCACAGGGTTGGATACAGAGTAAAGCTCCCTCTACACTGTCCCCTATCAAACACTGACAGAACAGGGGCAGCACAGGGTTGGATACAGAGGAAAGCTCCCTCTACACTGTCCCCTATCAAACACTGACAGAACAGGGGCAGCACAGGGTTGGATACAGAGTAAAGCTCCCTCTACACTGTCCCCTATCAAACACTGACAGAACAGGGGCAGCACAGGGTTGGATACAGAGGAAAGCTCCCTCTACACTGTCCCCTATCAAACACTGACAGAACAGGGGCAGCACAGGGTTGGATACAGAGTAAAGCTCCCTCTACACTGTCCCGTATCAAACACTGACAGAACAGGGGCAGCACAGGGTTGGATACAGAGGAAAGCTCCCTCTACACTGTCCCCTATCAAACACTGACAGAACAGGGGCAGCACAGGGTTGGATACAGAGTAAAGCTCCCTCTACACTGTCCCTATCAAACACTGACAGAACAGGGGCAGCACAGGGTTGGATACAGAGGAAAGCTCCCTCTACACTGTCCCCTATCAAACACTGACAGAACAGGGGCAGCACAGGGTTGGATACAGAGGAAAGCTCCCTCTACACTGTCCCCTATCAAACACTGACAGAACAGGGGCAGCACAGGGTTGGATACAGAGTAAAGCTCCCTCTACACTGTCCCTATCAAACACTGACAGAACAGGGGCAGCACAGGGTTGGATACAGAGTAAAGCTCCCTCTACACTGTCCCGTATCAAACACTGACAGAACAGGGGCAGCACAGGGTTGGATACAGAGTAAAGCTCCCTCTACACTGTCCCCTATCAAACACTGACAGAACAGGGGCAGCACAGGGTTGGATACAGAGGAAAGCTCCCTCTACACTGTCCCTATCAAACACTGACAGAACAGGGGCAGCACAGGGTTGGATACAGAGGAAAGCTCCCTCTACACTGTCCCCTATCAAACACTGACAGAACAGGGGCAGCACAGGGTTGGATACAGAGTAAAGCTCCCTCTACACTGTCCCGTATCAAACACTGACAGAACAGGGGCAGCACAGGGTTGGATACAGAGTAAAGCTCCCTCTACACTGTCCCGTATCAAACACTGACAGAACAGGGGCAGCACAGGGTTGGATACAGAGTAAAGCTCCCTCTACACTGTCCCCTATCAAACACTGACAGAACAGGGGCAGCACAGGGTTGGATACAGAGTAAAGCTCCCTCTACACTGTCCCGTATCAAACACTGACAGAACAGGGGCAGCACAGGGTTGGATACAGAGTAAAGCTCCCTCTACACTGTCCCTATCAAACACTGACAGAACAGGGGCAGCACAGGGTTGGATACAGAGGAAAGCTCCCTCTACACTGTCCCGTATCAAACACTGACAGAACAGGGGCAGCACAGGGTTGGATACAGAGGAAAGCTCCCTCTACACTGTCCCGTATCAAACACTGACAGAACAGGGGCAGCACAGGGTTGGATACAGAGTAAAGCTCCCTCTACACTGTCCCCTATCAAACACTGACAGAACAGGGGCAGCACAGGGTTGGATACAGAGTAAAGCTCCCTCTACACTGTCCCGTATCAAACACTGACAGAACAGGGGCAGCACAGGGTTGGATACAGAGTAAAGCTCCCTCTACACTGTCCCCTATCAAACACTGACAGAACAGGGGCAGCACAGGGTTGGATACAGAGGAAAGCTCCCTCTACACTGTCCCCTATCAAACACTGACAGAACAGGGGCAGCACAGGGTTGGATACAGAGTAAAGCTCCCTCTACACTGTCCCGTATCAAACACTGACAGAACAGGGGCAGCACAGGGTTGGATACAGAGGAAAGCTCCCTCTACACTGTCCCCTATCAAACACTGACAGAACAGGGGCAGCACAGGGTTGGATACAGAGTAAAGCTCCCTCTACACTGTCCCCTATCAAACACTGACAGAACAGGGGCAGCACAGGGTTGGATACAGAGTAAAGCTCCCTCTACACTGTCCCCTATCAAACACTGACAGAACAGGGGCAGCACAGGGTTGGATACAGAGTAAAGCTCCCTCTACACTGTCCCGTATCAAACACTGACAGAACAGGGGCAGCACAGGGTTGGATACAGAGGAAAGCTCCCTCTACACTGTCCCGTATCAAACACTGACAGAACAGGGGCAGCACAGGGTTGGATACAGAGTAAAGCTCCCTCTACACTGTCCCCTATCAAACACTGACAGAACAGGGGCAGCACAGGGTTGGATACAGAGTAAAGCTCCCTCTACACTGTCCCTATCAAACACTGACAGAACAGGGGCAGCACAGGGTTGGATACAGAGTAAAGCTCCCTCTACACTGTCCCGTATCAAACACTGACAGAACAGGGGCAGCACAGGGTTGGATACAGAGTAAAGCTCCCTCTACACTGTCCCCTATCAAACACTGACAGAACAGGGGCAGCACAGGGTTGGATACAGAGTAAAGCTCCCTCTACACTGTCCCCTATCAAACACTGACAGAACAGGGGCAGCACAGGGTTGGATACAGAGGAAAGCTCCCTCTACACTGTCCCGTATCAAACACTGACAGAACAGGGGCAGCACAGGGTTGGATACAGAGGAAAGCTCCCTCTACACTGTCCCTATCAAACACTGACAGAACAGGGGCAGCACAGGGTTGGATACAGAGTAAAGCTCCCTCTACACTGTCCCGTATCAAACACTGACAGAACAGGGGCAGCACAGGGTTGGATACAGAGTAAAGCTCCCTCTACACTGTCCCCTATCAAACACTGACAGAACAGGGGCAGCACAGGGTTGGATACAGAGTAAAGCTCCCTCTACACTGTCCCCTATCAAACACTGACAGAACAGGGGCAGCACAGGGTTGGATACAGAGGAAAGCTCCCTCTACACTGTCCCCTATCAAACACTGACAGAACAGGGGCAGCACAGGGTTGGATACAGAGTAAAGCTCCCTCTACACTGTCCCTATCAAACACTGACAGAACAGGGGCAGCACAGGGTTGGATACAGAGTAAAGCTCCCTCTACACTGTCCCCTATCAAACACTGACAGAACAGGGGCAGCACAGGGTTGGATACAGAGTAAAGCTCCCTCTACACTGTCCCCTATCAAACACTGACAGAACAGGGGCAGCACAGGGTTGGATACAGAGGAAAGCTCCCTCTACACTCCCCTATCAAACACTGACAGAACAGGGGCAGCACAGGGTTGGATACAGAGTAAAGCTCCCTCTACACTGTCCCGTATCAAACACTGACAGAACAGGGGCAGCACAGGGTTGGATACAGAGTAAAGCTCCCTCTACACTGTCCCCTATCAAACACTGACAGAACAGGGGCAGCACAGGGTTGGATACAGAGTAAAGCTCCCTCTACACTGTCCCTATCAAACACTGACAGAACAGGGGCAGCACAGGGTTGGATACAGAGTAAAGCTCCCTCTACACTGTCCCGTATCAAACACTGACAGAACAGGGGCAGCACAGGGTTGGATACAGAGTAAAGCTCCCTCTACACTGTCCCGTATCAAACACTGACAGAACAGGGGCAGCACAGGGTTGGATACAGAGTAAAGCTCCCTCTACACTGTCCCGTATCAAACACTGACAGAACAGGGGCAGCACAGGGTTGGATACAGAGTAAAGCTCCCTCTACACTGTCCCGTATCAAACACTGACAGAACAGGGGCAGCACAGGGTTGGATACAGAGTAAAGCTCCCTCTACACTGTCCCTATCAAACACTGACAGAACAGGGGCAGCACAGGGTTGGATACAGAGTAAAGCTCCCTCTACACTGTCCCGTATCAAACACTGACAGAACAGGGGCAGCACAGGGTTGGATACAGAGTAAAGCTCCCTCTACACTGTCCCGTATCAAACACTGACAGAACAGGGGCAGCACAGGGTTGGATACAGAGTAAAGCTCCCTCTACACTGTCCCGTATCAAACACTGACAGAACAGGGGCAGCACAGGGTTGGATACAGAGTAAAGCTCCCTCTACACTGTCCCCTATCAAACACTGACAGAACAGGGGCAGCACAGGGTTGGATACAGAGTAAAGCTCCCTCTACACTGTCCCGTATCAAACACTGACAGAACAGGGGCAGCACAGGGTTGGATACAGAGGAAAGCTCCCTCTACACTGTCCCGTATCAAACACTGACAGAACAGGGGCAGCACAGGGTTGGATACAGAGGAAAGCTCCCTCTACACTGTCCCGTATCAAACACTGACAGAACAGGGGCAGCACAGGGTTGGATACAGAGTAAAGCTCCCTCTACACTGTCCCGTATCAAACACTGACAGAACAGGGGCAGCACAGGGTTGGATACAGAGTAAAGCTCCCTCTACACTGTCCCGTATCAAACACTGACAGAACAGGGGCAGCACAGGGTTGGATACAGAGTAAAGCTCCCTCTACACTGTCCCCTATCAAACACTGACAGAACAGGGGCAGCACAGGGTTGGATACAGAGTAAAGCTCCCTCTACACTGTCCCGTATCAAACACTGACAGAACAGGGGCAGCACAGGGTTGGATACAGAGTAAAGCTCCCTCTACACTGTCCCTATCAAACACTGACAGAACAGGGGCAGCACAGGGTTGGATACAGAGTAAAGCTCCCTCTACACTGTCCCGTATCAAACACTGACAGAACAGGGGCAGCACAGGGTTGGATACAGAGTAAAGCTCCCTCTACACTGTCCCCTATCAAACACTGACAGAACAGGGGCAGCACAGGGTTGGATACAGAGTAAAGCTCCCTCTACACTCTCCCCTATCAAACACTGACAGAACAGGGGCAGCACAGGGTTGGATACAGAGTAAAGCTCCCTCTACACTGTCCCTATCAAACACTGACAGAACAGGGGCAGCACAGGGTTGGATACAGAGGAAAGCTCCCTCTACACTGTCCCTATCAAACACTGACAGAACAGGGGCAGCACAGGGTTGGATACAGAGTAAAGCTCCCTCTACACTGTCCCCTATCAAACACTGACAGAACAGGGGCAGCACAGGGTTGGATACAGAGTAAAGCTCCCTCTACACTGTCCCGTATCAAACACTGACAGAACAGGGGCAGCACAGGGTTGGATACAGAGTAAAGCTCCCTCTACACTGTCCCGTATCAAACACTGACAGAACAGGGGCAGCACAGGGTTGGATACAGAGTAAAGCTCCCTCTACACTGTCCCGTATCAAACACTGACAGAACAGGGGCAGCACAGGGTTGGATACAGAGTAAAGCTCCCTCTACACTGTCCCCTATCAAACACTGACAGAACAGGGGCAGCACAGGGTTGGATACAGAGGAAAGCTCCCTCTACACTGTCCCCTATCAAACACTGACAGAACAGGGGCAGCACAGGGTTGGATACAGAGGAAAGCTCCCTCTACACTGTCCCGTATCAAACACTGACAGAACAGGGGCAGCACAGGGTTGGATACAGAGTAAAGCTCCCTCTACACTGTCCCGTATCAAACACTGACAGAACAGGGGCAGCACAGGGTTGGATACAGAGTAAAGCTCCCTCTACACTGTCCCGTATCAAACACTGACAGAACAGGGGCAGCACAGGGTTGGATACAGAGTAAAGCTCCCTCTACACTGTCCCGTATCAAACACTGACAGAACAGGGGCAGCACAGGGTTGGATACAGAGTAAAGCTCCCTCTACACTCTCCCCTATCAAACACTGACAGAACAGGGGCAGCACAGGGTTGGATACAGAGTAAAGCTCCCTCTACACTGTCCCGTATCAAACACTGACAGAACAGGGGCAGCACAGGGTTGGATACAGAGGAAAGCTCCCTCTACACTGTCCCGTATCAAACACTGACAGAACAGGGGCAGCACAGGGTTGGATACAGAGTAAAGCTCCCTCTACACTGTCCCCTATCAAACACTGACAGAACAGGGGCAGCACAGGGTTGGATACAGAGGAAAGCTCCCTCTACACTGTCCCGTATCAAACACTGACAGAACAGGGGCAGCACAGGGTTGGATACAGAGTAAAGCTCCCTCTACACTGTCCCGTATCAAACACTGACAGAACAGGGGCAGCACAGGGTTGGATACAGAGTAAAGCTCCCTCTACACTGTCCCCTATCAAACACTGACAGAACAGGGGCAGCACAGGGTTGGATACAGAGTAAAGCTCCCTCTACACTGTCCCGTATCAAACACTGACAGAACAGGGGCAGCACAGGGTTGGATACAGAGTAAAGCTCCCTCTACACTGTCCCGTATCAAACACTGACAGAACAGGGGCAGCACAGGGTTGGATACAGAGTAAAGCTCCCTCTACACTCTCCCTATCAAACACTGACAGAACAGGGGCAGCACAGGGTTGGATACAGAGGAAAGCTCCCTCTACACTGTCCCCTATCAAACACTGACAGAACAGGGGCAGCACAGGGTTGGATACAGAGGAAAGCTCCCTCTACACTGTCCCCTATCAAACACTGACAGAACAGGGGCAGCACAGGGTTGGATACAGAGTAAAGCTCCCTCTACACTGTCCCCTATCAAACACTGACAGAACAGGGGCAGCACAGGGTTGGATACAGAGTAAAGCTCCCTCTACACTGTCCCGTATCAAACACTGACAGAACAGGGGCAGCACAGGGTTGGATACAGAGTAAAGCTCCCTCTACACTGTCCCCTATCAAACACTGACAGAACAGGGGCAGCACAGGGTTGGATACAGAGTAAAGCTCCCTCTACACTGTCCCGTATCAAACACTGACAGAACAGGGGCAGCACAGGGTTGGATACAGAGGAAAGCTCCCTCTACACTCTCCCCTATCAAACACTGACAGAACAGGGGCAGCACAGGGTTGGATACAGAGTAAAGCTCCCTCTACACTGTCCCCTATCAAACACTGACAGAACAGGGGCAGCACAGGGTTGGATACAGAGTAAAGCTCCCTCTACACTGTCCCTATCAAACACTGACAGAACAGGGGCAGCACAGGGTTGGATACAGAGTAAAGCTCCCTCTACACTGTCCCGTATCAAACACTGACAGAACAGGGGCAGCACAGGGTTGGATACAGAGTAAAGCTCCCTCTACACTCTCCCCTATCAAACACTGACAGAACAGGGGCAGCACAGGGTTGGATACAGAGTAAAGCTCCCTCTACACTGTCCCTATCAAACACTGACAGAACAGGGGCAGCACAGGGTTGGATACAGAGGAAAGCTCCCTCTACACTGTCCCCTATCAAACACTGACAGAACAGGGGCAGCACAGGGTTGGATACAGAGTAAAGCTCCCTCTACACTGTCCCCTATCAAACACTGACAGAACAGGGGCAGCACAGGGTTGGATACAGAGTAAAGCTCCCTCTACACTGTCCCGTATCAAACACTGACAGAACAGGGGCAGCACAGGGTTGGATACAGAGTAAAGCTCCCTCTACACT
The DNA here is from genome assembly GCF_020745735.1 of Hemiscyllium ocellatum. Lineage (NCBI taxonomy): Eukaryota > Metazoa > Chordata > Chondrichthyes > Orectolobiformes > Hemiscylliidae > Hemiscyllium > Hemiscyllium ocellatum. Next base: position 246,436 of record NW_026869131.1, on the reverse strand, counting down.
GTCCCGTATCAAACACTGACAGAACAGGGGCAGCACAGGGTTGGATACAGAGTAAAGCTCCCTCTACACTGTCCCGTATCAAACACTGACAGAACAGGGGCAGCACAGGGTTGGATACAGAGGAAAGCTCCCTCTACACTGTCCCCTATCAAACACTGACAGAACAGGGGCAGCACAGGGTTGGATACAGAGGAAAGCTCCCTCTACACTGTCCCTATCAAACACTGACAGAACAGGGGCAGCACAGGGTTGGATACAGAGTAAAGCTCCCTCTACACTGTCCCCTATCAAACACTGACAGAACAGGGGCAGCACAGGGTTGGATACAGAGTAAAGCTCCCTCTACACTGTCCCGTATCAAACACTGACAGAACAGGGGCAGCACAGGGTTGGATACAGAGTAAAGCTCCCTCTACACTGTCCCGTATCAAACACTGACAGAACAGGGGCAGCACAGGGTTGGATACAGAGTAAAGCTCCCTCTACACTGTCCCTATCAAACACTGACAGAACAGGGGCAGCACAGGGTTGGATACAGAGTAAAGCTCCCTCTACACTGTCCCGTATCAAACACTGACAGAACAGGGGCAGCACAGGGTTGGATACAGAGTAAAGCTCCCTCTACACTGTCCCGTATCAAACACTGACAGAACAGGGGCAGCACAGGGTTGGATACAGAGGAAAGCTCCCTCTACACTGTCCCCTATCAAACACTGACAGAACAGGGGCAGCACAGGGTTGGATACAGAGTAAAGCTCCCTCTACACTGTCCCCTATCAAACACTGACAGAACAGGGGCAGCACAGGGTTGGATACAGAGTAAAGCTCCCTCTACACTGTCCCGTATCAAACACTGACAGAACAGGGGCAGCACAGGGTTGGATACAGAGTAAAGCTCCCTCTACACTCTCCCCTATCAAACACTGACAGAACAGGGGCAGCACAGGGTTGGATACAGAGGAAAGCTCCCTCTACACTCTCCCCTATCAAACACTGACAGAACAGGGGCAGCACAGGGTTGGATACAGAGTAAAGCTCCCTCTACACTGTCCCTATCAAACACTGACAGAACAGGGGCAGCACAGGGTTGGATACAGAGGAAAGCTCCCTCTACACTGTCCCGTATCAAACACTGACAGAACAGGGGCAGCACAGGGTTGGATACAGAGTAAAGCTCCCTCTACACTGTCCCCTATCAAACACTGACAGAACAGGGGCAGCACAGGGTTGGATACAGAGTAAAGCTCCCTCTACACTGTCCCGTATCAAACACTGACAGAACAGGGGCAGCACAGGGTTGGATACAGAGGAAAGCTCCCTCTACACTGTCCCGTATCAAACACTGACAGAACAGGGGCAGCACAGGGTTGGATACAGAGAAAGCTCCCTCTACACTGTCCCGTATCAAACACTGACAGAACAGGGGCAGCACAGGGTTGGATACAGAGAAAGCTCCCTCTACACTGTCCCGTATCAAACACTGACAGAACAGGGGCAGCACAGGGTTGGATACAGAGGAAAGCTCCCTCTACACTGTCCCCTATCAAACACTGACAGAACAGGGGCAGCACAGGGTTGGATACAGAGTAAAGCTCCCTCTACACTGTCCCCTATCAAACACTGACAGAACAGGGGCAGCACAGGGTTGGATACAGAGTAAAGCTCCCTCTACACTGTCCCCTATCAAACACTGACAGAACAGGGGCAGCACAGGGTTGGATACAGAGTAAAGCTCCCTCTACACTGTCCCCTATCAAACACTGACAGAACAGGGGCAGCACAGGGTTGGATACAGAGTAAAGCTCCCTCTACACTGTCCCCTATCAAACACTGACAGAACAGGGGCAGCACAGGGTTGGATACAGAGTAAAGCTCCCTCTACACTGTCCCCTATCAAACACTGACAGAACAGGGGCAGCACAGGGTTGGATACAGAGTAAAGCTCCCTCTACACTGTCCCCTATCAAACACTGACAGAACAGGGGCAGCACAGGGTTGGATACAGAGTAAAGCTCCCTCTACACTGTCCCTATCAAACACTGACAGAACAGGGGCAGCACAGGGTTGGATACAGAGGAAAGCTCCCTCTACACTGTCCCTATCAAACACTGACAGAACAGGGGCAGCACAGGGTTGGATACAGAGGAAAGCTCCCTCTACACTGTCCCCTATCAAACACTGACAGAACAGGGGCAGCACAGGGTTGGATACAGAGAAAGCTCCCTCTACACTGTCCCGTATCAAACACTGACAGAACAGGGGCAGCACAGGGTTGGATACAGAGTAAAGCTCCCTCTACACTGTCCCCTATCAAACACTGACAGAACAGGGGCAGCACAGGGTTGGATACAGAGGAAAGCTCCCTCTACACTGTCCCGTATCAAACACTGACAGAACAGGGGCAGCACAGGGTTGGATACAGAGTAAAGCTCCCTCTACACTCTCCCCTATCAAACACTGACAGAACAGGGGCAGCACAGGGTTGGATACAGAGTAAAGCTCCCTCTACACTGTCCCGTATCAAACACTGACAGAACAGGGGCAGCACAGGGTTGGATACAGAGTAAAGCTCCCTCTACACTGTCCCGTATCAAACACTGACAGAACAGGGGCAGCACAGGGTTGGATACAGAGGAAAGCTCCCTCTACACTGTCCCGTATCAAACACTGACAGAACAGGGGCAGCACAGGGTTGGATACAGAGTAAAGCTCCCTCTACACTGTCCCGTATCAAACACTGACAGAACAGGGGCAGCACAGGGTTGGATACAGAGTAAAGCTCCCTCTACACTGTCCCGTATCAAACACTGACAGAACAGGGGCAGCACAGGGTTGGATACAGAGTAAAGCTCCCTCTACACTGTCCCGTATCAAACACTGACAGAACAGGGGCAGCACAGGGTTGGATACAGAGTAAAGCTCCCTCTACACTGTCCCGTATCAAACACTGACAGAACAGGGGCAGCACAGGGTTGGATACAGAGTAAAGCTCCCTCTACACTGTCCCCTATCAAACACTGACAGAACAGGGGCAGCACAGGGTTGGATACAGAGTAAAGCTCCCTCTACACTCTCCCCTATCAAACACTGACAGAACAGGGGCAGCACAGGGTTGGATACAGAGTAAAGCTCCCTCTACACTGTCCCCTATCAAACACTGACAGAACAGGGGCAGCACAGGGTTGGATACAGAGTAAAGCTCCCTCTACACTGTCCCCTATCAAACACTGACAGAACAGGGGCAGCACAGGGTTGGATACAGAGGAAAGCTCCCTCTACACTCTCCCCTATCAAACACTGACAGAACAGGGGCAGCACAGGGTTGGATACAGAGGAAAGCTCCCTCTACACTGTCCCGTATCAAACACTGACAGAACAGGGGCAGCACAGGGTTGGATACAGAGGAAAGCTCCCTCTACACTGTCCCGTATCAAACACTGACAGAACAGGGGCAGCACAGGGTTGGATACAGAGGAAAGCTCCCTCTACACTGTCCCCTATCAAACACTGACAGAACAGGGGCAGCACAGGGTTGGATACAGAGTAAAGCTCCCTCTACACTGTCCCCTATCAAACACTGACAGAACAGGGGCAGCACAGGGTTGGATACAGAGGAAAGCTCCCTCTACACTGTCCCGTATCAAACACTGACAGAACAGGGGCAGCACAGGGTTGGATACAGAGTAAAGCTCCCTCTACACTGTCCCGTATCAAACACTGACAGAACAGGGGCAGCACAGGGTTGGATACAGAGGAAAGCTCCCTCTACACTGTCCCGTATCAAACACTGACAGAACAGGGGCAGCACAGGGTTGGATACAGAGTAAAGCTCCCTCTACACTGTCCCCTATCAAACACTGACAGAACAGGGGCAGCACAGGGTTGGATACAGAGTAAAGCTCCCTCTACACTGTCCCGTATCAAACACTGACAGAACAGGGGCAGCACAGGGTTGGATACAGAGTAAAGCTCCCTCTACACTGTCCCGTATCAAACACTGACAGAACAGGGGCAGCACAGGGTTGGATACAGAGTAAAGCTCCCTCTACACTGTCCCGTATCAAACACTGACAGAACAGGGGCAGCACAGGGTTGGATACAGAGGAAAGCTCCCTCTACACTGTCCCGTATCAAACACTGACAGAACAGGGGCAGCACAGGGTTGGATACAGAGAAAGCTCCCTCTACACTGTCCCCTATCAAACACTGACAGAACAGGGGCAGCACAGGGTTGGATACAGAGTAAAGCTCCCTCTACACTGTCCCGTATCAAACACTGACAGAACAGGGGCAGCACAGGGTTGGATACAGAGTAAAGCTCCCTCTACACTGTCCCGTATCAAACACTGACAGAACAGGGGCAGCACAGGGTTGGATACAGAGGAAAGCTCCCTCTACACTGTCCCGTATCAAACACTGACAGAACAGGGGCAGCACAGGGTTGGATACAGAGTAAAGCTCCCTCTACACTGTCCCCTATCAAACACTGACAGAACAGGGGCAGCACAGGGTTGGATACAGAGTAAAGCTCCCTCTACACTGTCCCGTATCAAACACTGACAGAACAGGGGCAGCACAGGGTTGGATACAGAGTAAAGCTCCCTCTACACTGTCCCCTATCAAACACTGACAGAACAGGGGCAGCACAGGGTTGGATACAGAGTAAAGCTCCCTCTACACTGTCCCGTATCAAACACTGACAGAACAGGGGCAGCACAGGGTTGGATACAGAGTAAAGCTCCCTCTACACTGTCCCCTATCAAACACTGACAGAACAGGGGCAGCACAGGGTTGGATACAGAGTAAAGCTCCCTCTACACTGTCCCCTATCAAACACTGACAGAACAGGGGCAGCACAGGGTTGGATACAGAGTAAAGCTCCCTCTACACTGTCCCGTATCAAACACTGACAGAACAGGGGCAGCACAGGGTTGGATACAGAGTAAAGCTCCCTCTACACTGTCCCGTATCAAACACTGACAGAACAGGGGCAGCACAGGGTTGGATACAGAGTAAAGCTCCCTCTACACTGTCCCGTATCAAACACTGACAGAACAGGGGCAGCACAGGGTTGGATACAGAGGAAAGCTCCCTCTACACTGTCCCGTATCAAACACTGACAGAACAGGGGCAGCACAGGGTTGGATACAGAGTAAAGCTCCCTCTACACTGTCCCGTATCAAACACTGACAGAACAGGGGCAGCACAGGGTTGGATACAGAGTAAAGCTCCCTCTACACTGTCCCCTATCAAACACTGACAGAACAGGGGCAGCACAGGGTTGGATACAGAGTAAAGCTCCCTCTACACTGTCCCCTATCAAACACTGACAGAACAGGGGCAGCACAGGGTTGGATACAGAGTAAAGCTCCCTCTACACTGTCCCCTATCAAACACTGACAGAACAGGGGCAGCACAGGGTTGGATACAGAGTAAAGCTCCCTCTACACTGTCCCGTATCAAACACTGACAGAACAGGGGCAGCACAGGGTTGGATACAGAGGAAAGCTCCCTCTACACTGTCCCTATCAAACACTGACAGAACAGGGGCAGCACAGGGTTGGATACAGAGTAAAGCTCCCTCTACACTGTCCCGTATCAAACACTGACAGAACAGGGGCAGCACAGGGTTGGATACAGAGTAAAGCTCCCTCTACACTGTCCCCTATCAAACACTGACAGAACAGGGGCAGCACAGGGTTGGATACAGAGTAAAGCTCCCTCTACACTGTCCCCTATCAAACACTGACAGAACAGGGGCAGCACAGGGTTGGATACAGAGTAAAGCTCCCTCTACACTCTCCCGTATCAAACACTGACAGAACAGGGGCAGCACAGGGTTGGATACAGAGGAAAGCTCCCTCTACACTGTCCCGTATCAAACACTGACAGAACAGGGGCAGCACAGGGTTGGATACAGAGAAAGCTCCCTCTACACTGTCCCCTATCAAACACTGACAGAACAGGGGCAGCACAGGGTTGGATACAGAGAAAGCTCCCTCTACACTGTCCCGTATCAAACACTGACAGAACAGGGGCAGCACAGGGTTGGATACAGAGTAAAGCTCCCTCTACACTGTCCCGTATCAAACACTGACAGAACAGGGGCAGCACAGGGTTGGATACAGAGGAAAGCTCCCTCTACACTCTCCCGTATCAAACACTGACAGAACAGGGGCAGCACAGGGTTGGATACAGAGTAAAGCTCCCTCTACACTGTCCCCTATCAAACACTGACAGAACAGGGGCAGCACAGGGTTGGATACAGAGTAAAGCTCCCTCTACACTGTCCCGTATCAAACACTGACAGAACAGGGGCAGCACAGGGTTGGATACAGAGTAAAGCTCCCTCTACACTGTCCCCTATCAAACACTGACAGAACAGGGGCAGCACAGGGTTGGATACAGAGGAAAGCTCCCTCTACACTGTCCCGTATCAAACACTGACAGAACAGGGGCAGCACAGGGTTGGATACAGAGTAAAGCTCCCTCTACACTGTCCCGTATCAAACACTGACAGAACAGGGGCAGCACAGGGTTGGATACAGAGTAAAGCTCCCTCTACACTGTCCCGTATCAAACACTGACAGAACAGGGGCAGCACAGGGTTGGATACAGAGTAAAGCTCCCTCTACACTGTCCCCTATCAAACACTGACAGAACAGGGGCAGCACAGGGTTGGATACAGAGTAAAGCTCCCTCTACACTGTCCCGTATCAAACACTGACAGAACAGGGGCAGCACAGGGTTGGATACAGAGTAAAGCTCCCTCTACACTGTCCCCTATCAAACACTGACAGAACAGGGGCAGCACAGGGTTGGATACAGAGGAAAGCTCCCTCTACACTGTCCCGTATCAAACACTGACAGAACAGGGGCAGCACAGGGTTGGATACAGAGTAAAGCTCCCTCTACACTCTCCCCTATCAAACACTGACAGAACAGGGGCAGCACAGGGTTGGATACAGAGTAAAGCTCCCTCTACACTCTCCCCTATCAAACACTGACAGAACAGGGGCAGCACAGGGTTGGATACAGAGTAAAGCTCCCTCTACACTGTCCCCTATCAAACACTGACAGAACAGGGGCAGCACAGGGTTGGATACAGAGTAAAGCTCCCTCTACACTGTCCCGTATCAAACACTGACAGAACAGGGGCAGCACAGGGTTGGATACAGAGTAAAGCTCCCTCTACACTGTCCCCTATCAAACACTGACAGAACAGGGGCAGCACAGGGTTGGATACAGAGTAAAGCTCCCTCTACACTGTCCCGTATCAAACACTGACAGAACAGGGGCAGCACAGGGTTGGATACAGAGGAAAGCTCCCTCTACACTGTCCCTATCAAACACTGACAGAACAGGGGCAGCACAGGGTTGGATACAGAGTAAAGCTCCCTCTACACTGTCCCCTATCAAACACTGACAGAACAGGGGCAGCACAGGGTTGGATACAGAGTAAAGCTCCCTCTACACTGTCCCCTATCAAACACTGACAGAACAGGGGCAGCACAGGGTTGGATACAGAGTAAAGCTCCCTCTACACTGTCCCCTATCAAACACTGACAGAACAGGGGCAGCACAGGGTTGGATACAGAGTAAAGCTCCCTCTACACTCTCCCCTATCAAACACTGACAGAACAGGGGCAGCACAGGGTTGGATACAGAGTAAAGCTCCCTCTACACTGTCCCGTATCAAACACTGACAGAACAGGGGCAGCACAGGGTTGGATACAGAGGAAAGCTCCCTCTACACTGTCCCGTATCAAACACTGACAGAACAGGGGCAGCACAGGGTTGGATACAGAGGAAAGCTCCCTCTACACTGTCCCGTATCAAACACTGACAGAACAGGGGCAGCACAGGGTTGGATACAGAGTAAAGCTCCCTCTACACTGTCCCGTATCAAACACTGACAGAACAGGGGCAGCACAGGGTTGGATACAGAGTAAAGCTCCCTCTACACTGTCCCCTATCAAACACTGACAGAACAGGGGCAGCACAGGGTTGGATACAGAGTAAAGCTCCCTCTACACTGTCCCCTATCAAACACTGACAGAACAGGGGCAGCACAGGGTTGGATACAGAGTAAAGCTCCCTCTACACTGTCCCCTATCAAACACTGACAGAACAGGGGCAGCACAGGGTTGGATACAGAGTAAAGCTCCCTCTACACTGTCCCCTATCAAACACTGACAGAACAGGGGCAGCACAGGGTTGGATACAGAGGAAAGCTCCCTCTACACTGTCCCCTATCAAACACTGACAGAACAGGGGCAGCACAGGGTTGGATACAGAGTAAAGCTCCCTCTACACTGTCCCGTATCAAACACTGACAGAACAGGGGCAGCACAGGGTTGGATACAGAGTAAAGCTCCCTCTACACTGTCCCCTATCAAACACTGACAGAACAGGGGCAGCACAGGGTTGGATACAGAGTAAAGCTCCCTCTACACTGTCCCCTATCAAACACTGACAGAACAGGGGCAGCACAGGGTTGGATACAGAGTAAAGCTCCCTCTACACTGTCCCGTATCAAACACTGACAGAACAGGGGCAGCACAGGGTTGGATACAGAGTAAAGCTCCCTCTACACTGTCCCGTATCAAACACTGACAGAACAGGGGCAGCACAGGGTTGGATACAGAGTAAAGCTCCCTCTACACTCTCCCCTATCAAACACTGACAGAACAGGGGCAGCACAGGGTTGGATACAGAGTAAAGCTCCCTCTACACTGTCCCCTATCAAACACTGACAGAACAGGGGCAGCACAGGGTTGGATACAGAGTAAAGCTCCCTCTACACTGTCCCGTATCAAACACTGACAGAACAGGGGCAGCACAGGGTTGGATACAGAGTAAAGCTCCCTCTACACTGTCCCGTATCAAACACTGACAGAACAGGGGCAGCACAGGGTTGGATACAGAGTAAAGCTCCCTCTACACTGTCCCGTATCAAACACTGACAGAACAGGGGCAGCACAGGGTTGGATACAGAGTAAAGCTCCCTCTACACTGTCCCGTATCAAACACTGACAGAACAGGGGCAGCACAGGGTTGGATACAGAGTAAAGCTCCCTCTACACTGTCCCGTATCAAACACTGACAGAACAGGGGCAGCACAGGGTTGGATACAGAGTAAAGCTCCCTCTACACTGTCCCCTATCAAACACTGACAGAACAGGGGCAGCACAGGGTTGGATACAGAGTAAAGCTCCCTCTACACTGTCCCCTATCAAACACTGACAGAACAGGGGCAGCACAGGGTTGGATACAGAGTAAAGCTCCCTCTACACTGTCCCGTATCAAACACTGACAGAACAGGGGCAGCACAGGGTTGGATACAGAGTAAAGCTCCCTCTACACTGTCCCCTATCAAACACTGACAGAACAGGGGCAGCACAGGGTTGGATACAGAGGAAAGCTCCCTCTACACTGTCCCCTATCAAACACTGACAGAACAGGGGCAGCACAGGGTTGGATACAGAGGAAAGCTCCCTCTACACTGTCCCTATCAAACACTGACAGAACAGGGGCAGCACAGGGTTGGATACAGAGGAAAGCTCCCTCTACACTGTCCCCTATCAAACACTGACAGAACAGGGGCAGCACAGGGTTGGATACAGAGAAAGCTCCCTCTACACTGTCCCGTATCAAACACTGACAGAACAGGGGCAGCACAGGGTTGGATACAGAGGTAAAGCTCCCTCTACACTGTCCCGTATCAAACACTGACAGAACAGGGGCAGCACAGGGTTGGATACAGAGGAAAGCTCCCTCTACACTGTCCCGTATCAAACACTGACAGAACAGGGGCAGCACAGGGTTGGATACAGAGGAAAGCTCCCTCTACACTGTCCCGTATCAAACACTGACAGAACAGGGGCAGCACAGGGTTGGATACAGAGTAAAGCTCCCTCTACACTGTCCCGTATCAAACACTGACAGAACAGGGGCAGCACAGGGTTGGATACAGAGTAAAGCTCCCTCTACACTGTCCCCTATCAAACACTGACAGAACAGGGGCAGCACAGGGTTGGATACAGAGGAAAGCTCCCTCTACACTGTCCCCTATCAAACACTGACAGAACAGGGGCAGCACAGGGTTGGATACAGAGTAAAGCTCCCTCTACACTGTCCCCTATCAAACACTGACAGAACAGGGGCAGCACAGGGTTGGATACAGAGTAAAGCTCCCTCTACACTGTCCCGTATCAAACACTGACAGAACAGGGGCAGCACAGGGTTGGATACAGAGTAAAGCTCCCTCTACACTGTCCCTATCAAACACTGACAGAACAGGGGCAGCACAGGGTTGGATACAGAGTAAAGCTCCCTCTACACTGTCCCCTATCAAACACTGACAGAACAGGGGCAGCACAGGGTTGGATACAGAGGAAAGCTCCCTCTACACTGTCCCGTATCAAACACTGACAGAACAGGGGCAGCACAGGGTTGGATACAGAGTAAAGCTCCCTCTACACTGTCCCCTATCAAACACTGACAGAACAGGGGCAGCACAGGGTTGGATACAGAGTAAAGCTCCCTCTACACTGTCCCCTATCAAACACTGACAGAACAGGGGCAGCACAGGGTTGGATACAGAGTAAAGCTCCCTCTACACTGTCCCGTATCAAACACTGACAGAACAGGGGCAGCACAGGGTTGGATACAGAGTAAAGCTCCCTCTACACTGTCCCGTATCAAACACTGACAGAACAGGGGCAGCACAGGGTTGGATACAGAGTAAAGCTCCCTCTACACTGTCCCGTATCAAACACTGACAGAACAGGGGCAGCACAGGGTTGGATACAGAGTAAAGCTCCCTCTACACTGTCCCGTATCAAACACTGACAGAACAGGGGCAGCACAGGGTTGGATACAGAGTAAAGCTCCCTCTACACTGTCCCCTATCAAACACTGACAGAACAGGGGCAGCACAGGGTTGGATACAGAGTAAAGCTCCCTCTACACTGTCCCGTATCAAACACTGACAGAACAGGGGCAGCACAGGGTTGGATACAGAGTAAAGCTCCCTCTACACTGTCCCGTATCAAACACTGACAGAACAGGGGCAGCACAGGGTTGGATACAGAGTAAAGCTCCCTCTACACTGTCCCCTATCAAACACTGACAGAACAGGGGCAGCACAGGGTTGGATACAGAGGAAAGCTCCCTCTACACTGTCCCGTATCAAACACTGACAGAACAGGGGCAGCACAGGGTTGGATACAGAGGAAAGCTCCCTCTACACTGTCCCCTATCAAACACTGACAGAACAGGGGCAGCACAGGGTTGGATACAGAGTAAAGCTCCCTCTACACTGTCCCCTATCAAACACTGACAGAACAGGGGCAGCACAGGGTTGGATACAGAGTAAAGCTCCCTCTACACTGTCCCCTATCAAACACTGACAGAACAGGGGCAGCACAGGGTTGGATACAGAGTAAAGCTCCCTCTACACTGTCCCCTATCAAACACTGACAGAACAGGGGCAGCACAGGGTTGGATACAGAGTAAAGCTCCCTCTACACTGTCCCGTATCAAACACTGACAGAACAGGGGCAGCACAGGGTTGGATACAGAGTAAAGCTCCCTCTACACTGTCCCGTATCAAACACTGACAGAACAGGGGCAGCACAGGGTTGGATACAGAGTAAAGCTCCCTCTACACTGTCCCCTATCAAACACTGACAGAACAGGGGCAGCACAGGGTTGGATACAGAGTAAAGCTCCCTCTACACTGTCCCTATCAAACACTGACAGAACAGGGGCAGCACAGGGTTGGATACAGAGTAAAGCTCCCTCTACACTGTCCCCTATCAAACACTGACAGAACAGGGGCAGCACAGGGTTGGATACAGAGGAAAGCTCCCTCTACACTGTCCCGTATCAAACACTGACAGAACAGGGGCAGCACAGGGTTGGATACAGAGTAAAGCTCCCTCTACACTGTCCCCTATCAAACACTGACAGAACAGGGGCAGCACAGGGTTGGATACAGAGTAAAGCTCCCTCTACACTGTCCCCTATCAAACACTGACAGAACAGGGGCAGCACAGGGTTGGATACAGAGGAAAGCTCCCTCTACACTGTCCCGTATCAAACACTGACAGAACAGGGGCAGCACAGGGTTGGATACAGAGGAAAGCTCCCTCTACACTGTCCCCTATCAAACACTGACAGAACAGGGGCAGCACAGGGTTGGATACAGAGTAAAGCTCCCTCTACACTGTCCCGTATCAAACACTGACAGAACAGGGGCAGCACAGGGTTGGATACAGAGGAAAGCTCCCTCTACACTGTCCCGTATCAAACACTGACAGAACAGGGGCAGCACAGGGTTGGATACAGAGTAAAGCTCCCTCTACACTGTCCCGTATCAAACACTGACAGAACAGGGGCAGCACAGGGTTGGATACAGAGTAAAGCTCCCTCTACACTGTCCCGTATCAAACACTGACAGAACAGGGGCAGCACAGGGTTGGATACAGAGGAAAGCTCCCTCTACACTGTCCCGTATCAAACACTGACAGAACAGGGGCAGCACAGGGTTGGATACAGAGGTAAAGCTCCCTCTACACTGTCCCGTATCAAACACTGACAGAACAGGGGCAGCACAGGGTTGGATACAGAGGAAAGCTCCCTCTACACTGTCCCGTATCAAACACTGACAGAACAGGGGCAGCACAGGGTTGGATACAGAGTAAAGCTCCCTCTACACTGTCCCGTATCAAACACTGACAGAACAGGGGCAGCACAGGGTTGGATACAGAGTAAAGCTCCCTCTACACTGTCCCGTATCAAACACTGACAGAACAGGGGCAGCACAGGGTTGGATACAGAGTAAAGCTCCCTCTACACTCTCCCCTATCAAACACTGACAGAACAGGGGCAGCACAGGGTTGGATACAGAGGAAAGCTCCCTCTACACTGTCCCCTATCAAACACTGACAGAACAGGGGCAGCACAGGGTTGGATACAGAGTAAAGCTCCCTCTACACTGTCCCGTATCAAACACTGACAGAACAGGGGCAGCACAGGGTTGGATACAGAGGAAAGCTCCCTCTACACTGTCCCCTATCAAACACTGACAGAACAGGGGCAGCACAGGGTTGGATACAGAGTAAAGCTCCCTCTACACTGTCCCGTATCAAACACTGACAGAACAGGGGCAGCACAGGGTTGGATACAGAGTAAAGCTCCCTCTACACTGTCCCGTATCAAACACTGACAGAACAGGGGCAGCACAGGGTTGGATACAGAGGAAAGCTCCCTCTACACTGTCCCGTATCAAACACTGACAGAACAGGGGCAGCACAGGGTTGGATACAGAGGAAAGCTCCCTCTACACTGTCCCGTATCAAACACTGACAGAACAGGGGCAGCACAGGGTTGGATACAGAGTAAAGCTCCCTCTACACTGTCCCCTATCAAACACTGACAGAACAGGGGCAGCACAGGGTTGGATACAGAGGAAAGCTCCCTCTACACTGTCCCCTATCAAACACTGACAGAACAGGGGCAGCACAGGGTTGGATACAGAGTAAAGCTCCCTCTACACTGTCCCCTATCAAACACTGACAGAACAGGGGCAGCACAGGGTTGGATACAGAGGAAAGCTCCCTCTACACTGTCCCGTATCAAACACTGACAGAACAGGGGCAGCACAGGGTTGGATACAGAGTAAAGCTCCCTCTACACTGTCCCCTATCAAACACTGACAGAACAGGGGCAGCACAGGGTTGGATACAGAGGAAAGCTCCCTCTACACTGTCCCCTATCAAACACTGACAGAACAGGGGCAGCACAGGGTTGGATACAGAGTAAAGCTCCCTCTACACTGTCCCCTATCAAACACTGACAGAACAGGGGCAGCACAGGGTTGGATACAGAGGAAAGCTCCCTCTACACTGTCCCCTATCAAACACTGACAGAACAGGGGCAGCACAGGGTTGGATACAGAGTAAAGCTCCCTCTACACTGTCCCCTATCAAACACTGACAGAACAGGGGCAGCACAGGGTTGGATACAGAGGAAAGCTCCCTCTACACTGTCCCCTATCAAACACTGACAGAACAGGGGCAGCACAGGGTTGGATACAGAGTAAAGCTCCCTCTACACTGTCCCCTATCAAACACTGACAGAACAGGGGCAGCACAGGGTTGGATACAGAGGAAAGCTCCCTCTACACTGTCCCCTATCAAACACTGACAGAACAGGGGCAGCACAGGGTTGGATACAGAGGAAAGCTCCCTCTACACTGTCCCGTATCAAACACTGACAGAACAGGGGCAGCACAGGGTTGGATACAGAGTAAAGCTCCCTCTACACTCTCCCTATCAAACACTGACAGAACAGGGGCAGCACAGGGTTGGATACAGAGTAAAGCTCCCTCTACACTGTCCCCTATCAAACACTGACAGAACAGGGGCAGCACAGGGTTGGATACAGAGGAAAGCTCCCTCTACACTCTCCCTATCAAACACTGACAGAACAGGGGCAGCACAGGGTTGGATACAGAGTAAAGCTCCCTCTACACTGTCCCGTATCAAACACTGACAGAACAGGGGCAGCACAGGGTTGGATACAGAGTAAAGCTCCCTCTACACTGTCCCGTATCAAACACTGACAGAACAGGGGCAGCACAGGGTTGGATACAGAGGAAAGCTCCCTCTACACTGTCCCCTATCAAACACTGACAGAACAGGGGCAGCACAGGGTTGGATACAGAGTAAAGCTCCCTCTACACTGTCCCGTATCAAACACTGACAGAACAGGGGCAGCACAGGGTTGGATACAGAGGAAAGCTCCCTCTACACTCTCCCTATCAAACACTGACAGAACAGGGGCAGCACAGGGTTGGATACAGAGGTAAAGCTCCCTCTACACTGTCCCCTATCAAACACTGACAGAACAGGGGCAGCACAGGGTTGGATACAGAGTAAAGCTCCCTCTACACTGTCCCGTATCAAACACTGACAGAACAGGGGCAGCACAGGGTTGGATACAGAGTAAAGCTCCCTCTACACTGTCCCGTATCAAACACTGACAGAACAGGGGCAGCACAGGGTTGGATACAGAGTAAAGCTCCCTCTACACTGTCCCGTATCAAACACTGACAGAACAGGGGCAGCACAGGGTTGGATACAGAGTAAAGCTCCCTCTACACTGTCCCCTATCAAACACTGACAGAACAGGGGCAGCACAGGGTTGGATACAGAGTAAAGCTCCCTCTACACTGTCCCGTATCAAACACTGACAGAACAGGGGCAGCACAGGGTTGGATACAGAGTAAAGCTCCCTCTACACTGTCCCGTATCAAACACTGACAGAACAGGGGCAGCACAGGGTTGGATACAGAGGAAAGCTCCCTCTACACTGTCCCCTATCAAACACTGACAGAACAGGGGCAGCACAGGGTTGGATACAGAGTAAAGCTCCCTCTACACTGTCCCCTATCAAACACTGACAGAACAGGGGCAGCACAGGGTTGGATACAGAGTAAAGCTCCCTCTACACTGTCCCGTATCAAACACTGACAGAACAGGGGCAGCACAGGGTTGGATACAGAGTAAAGCTCCCTCTACACTCTCCCCTATCAAACACTGACAGAACAGGGGCAGCACAGGGTTGGATACAGAGGAAAGCTCCCTCTACACTGTCCCCTATCAAACACTGACAGAACAGGGGCAGCACAGGGTTGGATACAGAGTAAAGCTCCCTCTACACTGTCCCTATCAAACACTGACAGAACAGGGGCAGCACAGGGTTGGATACAGAGGAAAGCTCCCTCTACACTGTCCCGTATCAAACACTGACAGAACAGGGGCAGCACAGGGTTGGATACAGAGTAAAGCTCCCTCTACACTGTCCCCTATCAAACACTGACAGAACAGGGGCAGCACAGGGTTGGATACAGAGGAAAGCTCCCTCTACACTCTCCCCTATCAAACACTGACAGAACAGGGGCAGCACAGGGTTGGATACAGAGGAAAGCTCCCTCTACACTGTCCCGTATCAAACACTGACAGAACAGGGGCAGCACAGGGTTGGATACAGAGGAAAGCTCCCTCTACACTGTCCCGTATCAAACACTGACAGAACAGGGGCAGCACAGGGTTGGATACAGAGGAAAGCTCCCTCTACACTGTCCCGTATCAAACACTGACAGAACAGGGGCAGCACAGGGTTGGATACAGAGGAAAGCTCCCTCTACACTGTCCCCTATCAAACACTGACAGAACAGGGGCAGCACAGGGTTGGATACAGAGTAAAGCTCCCTCTACACTGTCCCCTATCAAACACTGACAGAACAGGGGCAGCACAGGGTTGGATACAGAGTAAAGCTCCCTCTACACTGTCCCGTATCAAACACTGACAGAACAGGGGCAGCACAGGGTTGGATACAGAGTAAAGCTCCCTCTACACTGTCCCCTATCAAACACTGACAGAACAGGGGCAGCACAGGGTTGGATACAGAGGAAAGCTCCCTCTACACTGTCCCTATCAAACACTGACAGAACAGGGGCAGCACAGGGTTGGATACAGAGTAAAGCTCCCTCTACACTGTCCCCTATCAAACACTGACAGAACAGGGGCAGCACAGGGTTGGATACAGAGTAAAGCTCCCTCTACACTCTCCCTATCAAACACTGACAGAACAGGGGCAGCACAGGGTTGGATACAGAGTAAAGCTCCCTCTACACTGTCCCCTATCAAACACTGACAGAACAGGGGCAGCACAGGGTTGGATACAGAGGAAAGCTCCCTCTACACTGTCCCGTATCAAACACTGACAGAACAGGGGCAGCACAGGGTTGGATACAGAGGAAAGCTCCCTCTACACTGTCCCTATCAAACACTGACAGAACAGGGGCAGCACAGGGTTGGATACAGAGGAAAGCTCCCTCTACACTGTCCCGTATCAAACACTGACAGAACAGGGGCAGCACAGGGTTGGATACAGAGTAAAGCTCCCTCTACACTGTCCCCTATCAAACACTGACAGAACAGGGGCAGCACAGGGTTGGATACAGAGGAAAGCTCCCTCTACACTGTCCCGTATCAAACACTGACAGAACAGGGGCAGCACAGGGTTGGATACAGAGTAAAGCTCCCTCTACACTCTCCCCTATCAAACACTGACAGAACAGGGGCAGCACAGGGTTGGATACAGAGTAAAGCTCCCTCTACACTGTCCCGTATCAAACACTGACAGAACAGGGGCAGCACAGGGTTGGATACAGAGTAAAGCTCCCTCTACACTGTCCCGTATCAAACACTGACAGAACAGGGGCAGCACAGGGTTGGATACAGAGGAAAGCTCCCTCTACACTGTCCCGTATCAAACACTGACAGAACAGGGGCAGCACAGGGTTGGATACAGAGGAAAGCTCCCTCTACACTGTCCCGTATCAAACACTGACAGAACAGGGGCAGCACAGGGTTGGATACAGAGTAAAGCTCCCTCTACACTGTCCCGTATCAAACACTGACAGAACAGGGGCAGCACAGGGTTGGATACAGAGTAAAGCTCCCTCTACACTGTCCCGTATCAAACACTGACAGAACAGGGGCAGCACAGGGTTGGATACAGAGTAAAGCTCCCTCTACACTGTCCCGTATCAAACACTGACAGAACAGGGGCAGCACAGGGTTGGATACAGAGTAAAGCTCCCTCTACACTCTCCCTATCAAACACTGACAGAACAGGGGCAGCACAGGGTTGGATACAGAGTAAAGCTCCCTCTACACTGTCCCCTATCAAACACTGACAGAACAGGGGCAGCACAGGGTTGGATACAGAGTAAAGCTCCCTCTACACTGTCCCCTATCAAACACTGACAGAACAGGGGCAGCACAGGGTTGGATACAGAGTAAAGCTCCCTCTACACTGTCCCCTATCAAACACTGACAGAACAGGGGCAGCACAGGGTTGGAT
Source organism: Hemiscyllium ocellatum (assembly GCF_020745735.1). Taxonomy (NCBI): domain Eukaryota; kingdom Metazoa; phylum Chordata; class Chondrichthyes; order Orectolobiformes; family Hemiscylliidae; genus Hemiscyllium; species Hemiscyllium ocellatum. The sequence continues at coordinate 228,492 of NW_026869131.1, read as the reverse complement.
ACAGAGGAAAGCTCCCTCTACACTGTCCCCTATCAAACACTGACAGAACAGGGGCAGCACAGGGTTGGATACAGAGGAAAGCTCCCTCTACACTGTCCCGTATCAAACACTGACAGAACAGGGGCAGCACAGGGTTGGATACAGAGGAAAGCTCCCTCTACACTCTCCCGTATCAAACACTGACAGAACAGGGGCAGCACAGGGTTGGATACAGAGGAAAGCTCCCTCTACACTGTCCCCTATCAAACACTGACAGAACAGGGGCAGCACAGGGTTGGATACAGAGTAAAGCTCCCTCTACACTGTCCCCTATCAAACACTGACAGAACAGGGGCAGCACAGGGTTGGATACAGAGGAAAGCTCCCTCTACACTGTCCCGTATCAAACACTGACAGAACAGGGGCAGCACAGGGTTGGATACAGAGGAAAGCTCCCTCTACACTGTCCCGTATCAAACACTGACAGAACAGGGGCAGCACAGGGTTGGATACAGAGTAAAGCTCCCTCTACACTGTCCCGTATCAAACACTGACAGAACAGGGGCAGCACAGGGTTGGATACAGAGTAAAGCTCCCTCTACACTGTCCCCTATCAAACACTGACAGAACAGGGGCAGCACAGGGTTGGATACAGAGTAAAGCTCCCTCTACACTGTCCCGTATCAAACACTGACAGAACAGGGGCAGCACAGGGTTGGATACAGAGTAAAGCTCCCTCTACACTGTCCCGTATCAAACACTGACAGAACAGGGGCAGCACAGGGTTGGATACAGAGTAAAGCTCCCTCTACACTCTCCCCTATCAAACACTGACAGAACAGGGGCAGCACAGGGTTGGATACAGAGGAAAGCTCCCTCTACACTGTCCCGTATCAAACACTGACAGAACAGGGGCAGCACAGGGTTGGATACAGAGGAAAGCTCCCTCTACACTGTCCCCTATCAAACACTGACAGAACAGGGGCAGCACAGGGTTGGATACAGAGTAAAGCTCCCTCTACACTGTCCCGTATCAAACACTGACAGAACAGGGGCAGCACAGGGTTGGATACAGAGGAAAGCTCCCTCTACACTGTCCCGTATCAAACACTGACAGAACAGGGGCAGCACAGGGTTGGATACAGAGGAAAGCTCCCTCTACACTGTCCCGTATCAAACACTGACAGAACAGGGGCAGCACAGGGTTGGATACAGAGTAAAGCTCCCTCTACACTGTCCCCTATCAAACACTGACAGAACAGGGGCAGCACAGGGTTGGATACAGAGTAAAGCTCCCTCTACACTGTCCCGTATCAAACACTGACAGAACAGGGGCAGCACAGGGTTGGATACAGAGTAAAGCTCCCTCTACACTGTCCCCTATCAAACACTGACAGAACAGGGGCAGCACAGGGTTGGATACAGAGTAAAGCTCCCTCTACACTGTCCCGTATCAAACACTGACAGAACAGGGGCAGCACAGGGTTGGATACAGAGTAAAGCTCCCTCTACACTGTCCCCTATCAAACACTGACAGAACAGGGGCAGCACAGGGTTGGATACAGAGTAAAGCTCCCTCTACACTGTCCCCTATCAAACACTGACAGAACAGGGGCAGCACAGGGTTGGATACAGAGTAAAGCTCCCTCTACACTGTCCCGTATCAAACACTGACAGAACAGGGGCAGCACAGGGTTGGATACAGAGTAAAGCTCCCTCTACACTGTCCCGTATCAAACACTGACAGAACAGGGGCAGCACAGGGTTGGATACAGAGTAAAGCTCCCTCTACACTGTCCCGTATCAAACACTGACAGAACAGGGGCAGCACAGGGTTGGATACAGAGGAAAGCTCCCTCTACACTGTCCCGTATCAAACACTGACAGAACAGGGGCAGCACAGGGTTGGATACAGAGGAAAGCTCCCTCTACACTGTCCCGTATCAAACACTGACAGAACAGGGGCAGCACAGGGTTGGATACAGAGTAAAGCTCCCTCTACACTGTCCCCTATCAAACACTGACAGAACAGGGGCAGCACAGGGTTGGATACAGAGTAAAGCTCCCTCTACACTCTCCCCTATCAAACACTGACAGAACAGGGGCAGCACAGGGTTGGATACAGAGTAAAGCTCCCTCTACACTGTCCCCTATCAAACACTGACAGAACAGGGGCAGCACAGGGTTGGATACAGAGTAAAGCTCCCTCTACACTGTCCCGTATCAAACACTGACAGAACAGGGGCAGCACAGGGTTGGATACAGAGGAAAGCTCCCTCTACACTGTCCCCTATCAAACACTGACAGAACAGGGGCAGCACAGGGTTGGATACAGAGTAAAGCTCCCTCTACACTGTCCCGTATCAAACACTGACAGAACAGGGGCAGCACAGGGTTGGATACAGAGTAAAGCTCCCTCTACACTCTCCCCTATCAAACACTGACAGAACAGGGGCAGCACAGGGTTGGATACAGAGTAAAGCTCCCTCTACACTGTCCCCTATCAAACACTGACAGAACAGGGGCAGCACAGGGTTGGATACAGAGTAAAGCTCCCTCTACACTCTCCCCTATCAAACACTGACAGAACAGGGGCAGCACAGGGTTGGATACAGAGGAAAGCTCCCTCTACACTCTCCCGTATCAAACACTGACAGAACAGGGGCAGCACAGGGTTGGATACAGAGGAAAGCTCCCTCTACACTGTCCCCTATCAAACACTGACAGAACAGGGGCAGCACAGGGTTGGATACAGAGGAAAGCTCCCTCTACACTGTCCCGTATCAAACACTGACAGAACAGGGGCAGCACAGGGTTGGATACAGAGTAAAGCTCCCTCTACACTGTCCCGTATCAAACACTGACAGAACAGGGGCAGCACAGGGTTGGATACAGAGGAAAGCTCCCTCTACACTCTCCCGTATCAAACACTGACAGAACAGGGGCAGCACAGGGTTGGATACAGAGGAAAGCTCCCTCTACACTCTCCCCTATCAAACACTGACAGAACAGGGGCAGCACAGGGTTGGATACAGAGTAAAGCTCCCTCTACACTGTCCCGTATCAAACACTGACAGAACAGGGGCAGCACAGGGTTGGATACAGAGTAAAGCTCCCTCTACACTGTCCCCTATCAAACACTGACAGAACAGGGGCAGCACAGGGTTGGATACAGAGGAAAGCTCCCTCTACACTGTCCCGTATCAAACACTGACAGAACAGGGGCAGCACAGGGTTGGATACAGAGGAAAGCTCCCTCTACACTGTCCCGTATCAAACACTGACAGAACAGGGGCAGCACAGGGTTGGATACAGAGTAAAGCTCCCTCTACACTGTCCCGTATCAAACACTGACAGAACAGGGGCAGCACAGGGTTGGATACAGAGGAAAGCTCCCTCTACACTGTCCCTATCAAACACTGACAGAACAGGGGCAGCACAGGGTTGGATACAGAGTAAAGCTCCCTCTACACTGTCCCGTATCAAACACTGACAGAACAGGGGCAGCACAGGGTTGGATACAGAGTAAAGCTCCCTCTACACTGTCCCCTATCAAACACTGACAGAACAGGGGCAGCACAGGGTTGGATACAGAGGAAAGCTCCCTCTACACTGTCCCGTATCAAACACTGACAGAACAGGGGCAGCACAGGGTTGGATACAGAGGAAAGCTCCCTCTACACTCTCCCCTATCAAACACTGACAGAACAGGGGCAGCACAGGGTTGGATACAGAGTAAAGCTCCCTCTACACTGTCCCCTATCAAACACTGACAGAACAGGGGCAGCACAGGGTTGGATACAGAGTAAAGCTCCCTCTACACTCTCCCCTATCAAACACTGACAGAACAGGGGCAGCACAGGGTTGGATACAGAGTAAAGCTCCCTCTACACTGTCCCGTATCAAACACTGACAGAACAGGGGCAGCACAGGGTTGGATACAGAGGAAAGCTCCCTCTACACTGTCCCCTATCAAACACTGACAGAACAGGGGCAGCACAGGGTTGGATACAGAGTAAAGCTCCCTCTACACTGTCCCGTATCAAACACTGACAGAACAGGGGCAGCACAGGGTTGGATACAGAGGAAAGCTCCCTCTACACTGTCCCCTATCAAACACTGACAGAACAGGGGCAGCACAGGGTTGGATACAGAGTAAAGCTCCCTCTACACTCTCCCCTATCAAACACTGACAGAACAGGGGCAGCACAGGGTTGGATACAGAGTAAAGCTCCCTCTACACTGTCCCGTATCAAACACTGACAGAACAGGGGCAGCACAGGGTTGGATACAGAGTAAAGCTCCCTCTACACTGTCCCCTATCAAACACTGACAGAACAGGGGCAGCACAGGGTTGGATACAGAGTAAAGCTCCCTCTACACTGTCCCCTATCAAACACTGACAGAACAGGGGCAGCACAGGGTTGGATACAGAGTAAAGCTCCCTCTACACTGTCCCGTATCAAACACTGACAGAACAGGGGCAGCACAGGGTTGGATACAGAGGAAAGCTCCCTCTACACTGTCCCGTATCAAACACTGACAGAACAGGGGCAGCACAGGGTTGGATACAGAGGAAAGCTCCCTCTACACTGTCCCGTATCAAACACTGACAGAACAGGGGCAGCACAGGGTTGGATACAGAGGAAAGCTCCCTCTACACTGTCCCGTATCAAACACTGACAGAACAGGGGCAGCACAGGGTTGGATACAGAGTAAAGCTCCCTCTACACTGTCCCCTATCAAACACTGACAGAACAGGGGCAGCACAGGGTTGGATACAGAGTAAAGCTCCCTCTACACTGTCCCCTATCAAACACTGACAGAACAGGGGCAGCACAGGGTTGGATACAGAGTAAAGCTCCCTCTACACTCTCCCCTATCAAACACTGACAGAACAGGGGCAGCACAGGGTTGGATACAGAGGAAAGCTCCCTCTACACTGTCCCCTATCAAACACTGACAGAACAGGGGCAGCACAGGGTTGGATACAGAGGAAAGCTCCCTCTACACTGTCCCGTATCAAACACTGACAGAACAGGGGCAGCACAGGGTTGGATACAGAGTAAAGCTCCCTCTACACTGTCCCCTATCAAACACTGACAGAACAGGGGCAGCACAGGGTTGGATACAGAGTAAAGCTCCCTCTACACTCTCCCCTATCAAACACTGACAGAACAGGGGCAGCACAGGGTTGGATACAGAGGAAAGCTCCCTCTACACTGTCCCGTATCAAACACTGACAGAACAGGGGCAGCACAGGGTTGGATACAGAGTAAAGCTCCCTCTACACTGTCCCGTATCAAACACTGACAGAACAGGGGCAGCACAGGGTTGGATACAGAGTAAAGCTCCCTCTACACTCTCCCCTATCAAACACTGACAGAACAGGGGCAGCACAGGGTTGGATACAGAGTAAAGCTCCCTCTACACTCTCCCCTATCAAACACTGACAGAACAGGGGCAGCACAGGGTTGGATACAGAGTAAAGCTCCCTCTACACTCTCCCCTATCAAACACTGACAGAACAGGGGCAGCACAGGGTTGGATACAGAGTAAAGCTCCCTCTACACTGTCCCGTATCAAACACTGACAGAACAGGGGCAGCACAGGGTTGGATACAGAGTAAAGCTCCCTCTACACTGTCCCGTATCAAACACTGACAGAACAGGGGCAGCACAGGGTTGGATACAGAGGAAAGCTCCCTCTACACTGTCCCGTATCAAACACTGACAGAACAGGGGCAGCACAGGGTTGGATACAGAGTAAAGCTCCCTCTACACTGTCCCCTATCAAACACTGACAGAACAGGGGCAGCACAGGGTTGGATACAGAGTAAAGCTCCCTCTACACTGTCCCGTATCAAACACTGACAGAACAGGGGCAGCACAGGGTTGGATACAGAGTAAAGCTCCCTCTACACCTCTACACTCCCTATCAAACACTGACAGAACAGGGGCAGCACAGGGTTGGATACAGAGTAAAGCTCCCTCTACACTGTCCCGTATCAAACACTGACAGAACAGGGGCAGCACAGGGTTGGATACAGAGGAAAGCTCCCTCTACACTGTCCCCTATCAAACACTGACAGAACAGGGGCAGCACAGGGTTGGATACAGAGGAAAGCTCCCTCTACACTGTCCCCTATCAAACACTGACAGAACAGGGGCAGCACAGGGTTGGATACAGAGGAAAGCTCCCTCTACACTGTCCCCTATCAAACACTGACAGAACAGGGGCAGCACAGGGTTGGATACAGAGGAAAGCTCCCTCTACACTGTCCCGTATCAAACACTGACAGAACAGGGGCAGCACAGGGTTGGATACAGAGGAAAGCTCCCTCTACACTGTCCCGTATCAAACACTGACAGAACAGGGGCAGCACAGGGTTGGATACAGAGGAAAGCTCCCTCTACACTGTCCCGTATCAAACACTGACAGAACAGGGGCAGCACAGGGTTGGATACAGAGGAAAGCTCCCTCTACACTGTCCCGTATCAAACACTGACAGAACAGGGGCAGCACAGGGTTGGATACAGAGGAAAGCTCCCTCTACACTGTCCCGTATCAAACACTGACAGAACAGGGGCAGCACAGGGTTGGATACAGAGTAAAGCTCCCTCTACACTGTCCCGTATCAAACACTGACAGAACAGGGGCAGCACAGGGTTGGATACAGAGGAAAGCTCCCTCTACACTGTCCCCTATCAAACACTGACAGAACAGGGGCAGCACAGGGTTGGATACAGAGTAAAGCTCCCTCTACACTGTCCCGTATCAAACACTGACAGAACAGGGGCAGCACAGGGTTGGATACAGAGTAAAGCTCCCTCTACACTGTCCCGTATCAAACACTGACAGAACAGGGGCAGCACAGGGTTGGATACAGAGTAAAGCTCCCTCTACACTGTCCCCTATCAAACACTGACAGAACAGGGGCAGCACAGGGTTGGATACAGAGTAAAGCTCCCTCTACACTCTCCCCTATCAAACACTGACAGAACAGGGGCAGCACAGGGTTGGATACAGAGGAAAGCTCCCTCTACACTGTCCCGTATCAAACACTGACAGAACAGGGGCAGCACAGGGTTGGATACAGAGTAAAGCTCCCTCTACACTGTCCCCTATCAAACACTGACAGAACAGGGGCAGCACAGGGTTGGATACAGAGTAAAGCTCCCTCTACACTGTCCCCTATCAAACACTGACAGAACAGGGGCAGCACAGGGTTGGATACAGAGTAAAGCTCCCTCTACACTGTCCCGTATCAAACACTGACAGAACAGGGGCAGCACAGGGTTGGATACAGAGTAAAGCTCCCTCTACACTGTCCCGTATCAAACACTGACAGAACAGGGGCAGCACAGGGTTGGATACAGAGTAAAGCTCCCTCTACACTGTCCCGTATCAAACACTGACAGAACAGGGGCAGCACAGGGTTGGATACAGAGTAAAGCTCCCTCTACACTGTCCCTATCAAACACTGACAGAACAGGGGCAGCACAGGGTTGGATACAGAGGAAAGCTCCCTCTACACTGTCCCGTATCAAACACTGACAGAACAGGGGCAGCACAGGGTTGGATACAGAGGAAAGCTCCCTCTACACTGTCCCGTATCAAACACTGACAGAACAGGGGCAGCACAGGGTTGGATACAGAGTAAAGCTCCCTCTACACTGTCCCCTATCAAACACTGACAGAACAGGGGCAGCACAGGGTTGGATACAGAGTAAAGCTCCCTCTACACTGTCCCGTATCAAACACTGACAGAACAGGGGCAGCACAGGGTTGGATACAGAGGAAAGCTCCCTCTACACTCTCCCCTATCAAACACTGACAGAACAGGGGCAGCACAGGGTTGGATACAGAGGAAAGCTCCCTCTACACTCTCCCCTATCAAACACTGACAGAACAGGGGCAGCACAGGGTTGGATACAGAGTAAAGCTCCCTCTACACTGTCCCGTATCAAACACTGACAGAACAGGGGCAGCACAGGGTTGGATACAGAGTAAAGCTCCCTCTACACTGTCCCGTATCAAACACTGACAGAACAGGGGCAGCACAGGGTTGGATACAGAGTAAAGCTCCCTCTACACTGTCCCCTATCAAACACTGACAGAACAGGGGCAGCACAGGGTTGGATACAGAGTAAAGCTCCCTCTACACTGTCCCCTATCAAACACTGACAGAACAGGGGCAGCACAGGGTTGGATACAGAGGAAAGCTCCCTCTACACTACACTCTCCCCTATCAAACACTGACAGAACAGGGGCAGCACAGGGTTGGATACAGAGGAAAGCTCCCTCTACACTGTCCCGTATCAAACACTGACAGAACAGGGGCAGCACAGGGTTGGATACAGAGTAAAGCTCCCTCTACACTGTCCCCTATCAAACACTGACAGAACAGGGGCAGCACAGGGTTGGATACAGAGTAAAGCTCCCTCTACACTCTCCCCTATCAAACACTGACAGAACAGGGGCAGCACAGGGTTGGATACAGAGGAAAGCTCCCTCTACACTGTCCCGTATCAAACACTGACAGAACAGGGGCAGCACAGGGTTGGATACAGAGGAAAGCTCCCTCTACACTCTCCCCTATCAAACACTGACAGAACAGGGGCAGCACAGGGTTGGATACAGAGTAAAGCTCCCTCTACACTGTCCCGTATCAAACACTGACAGAACAGGGGCAGCACAGGGTTGGATACAGAGGAAAGCTCCCTCTACACTGTCCCGTATCAAACACTGACAGAACAGGGGCAGCACAGGGTTGGATACAGAGGAAAGCTCCCTCTACACTGTCCCCTATCAAACACTGACAGAACAGGGGCAGCACAGGGTTGGATACAGAGTAAAGCTCCCTCTACACTGTCCCGTATCAAACACTGACAGAACAGGGGCAGCACAGGGTTGGATACAGAGTAAAGCTCCCTCTACACTGTCCCCTATCAAACACTGACAGAACAGGGGCAGCACAGGGTTGGATACAGAGGAAAGCTCCCTCTACACTGTCCCCTATCAAACACTGACAGAACAGGGGCAGCACAGGGTTGGATACAGAGGAAAGCTCCCTCTACACTGTCCCCTATCAAACACTGACAGAACAGGGGCAGCACAGGGTTGGATACAGAGTAAAGCTCCCTCTACACTGTCCCCTATCAAACACTGACAGAACAGGGGCAGCACAGGGTTGGATACAGAGTAAAGCTCCCTCTACACTGTCCCGTATCAAACACTGACAGAACAGGGGCAGCACAGGGTTGGATACAGAGGAAAGCTCCCTCTACACTGTCCCGTATCAAACACTGACAGAACAGGGGCAGCACAGGGTTGGATACAGAGTAAAGCTCCCTCTACACTCTCCCCTATCAAACACTGACAGAACAGGGGCAGCACAGGGTTGGATACAGAGGAAAGCTCCCTCTACACTGTCCCGTATCAAACACTGACAGAACAGGGGCAGCACAGGGTTGGATACAGAGTAAAGCTCCCTCTACACTGTCCCCTATCAAACACTGACAGAACAGGGGCAGCACAGGGTTGGATACAGAGTAAAGCTCCCTCTACACTGTCCCCTATCAAACACTGACAGAACAGGGGCAGCACAGGGTTGGATACAGAGGAAAGCTCCCTCTACACTGTCCCGTATCAAACACTGACAGAACAGGGGCAGCACAGGGTTGGATACAGAGTAAAGCTCCCTCTACACTGTCCCCTATCAAACACTGACAGAACAGGGGCAGCACAGGGTTGGATACAGAGTAAAGCTCCCTCTACACTCTCCCCTATCAAACACTGACAGAACAGGGGCAGCACAGGGTTGGATACAGAGGAAAGCTCCCTCTACACTGTCCCGTATCAAACACTGACAGAACAGGGGCAGCACAGGGTTGGATACAGAGGAAAGCTCCCTCTACACTGTCCCGTATCAAACACTGACAGAACAGGGGCAGCACAGGGTTGGATACAGAGGAAAGCTCCCTCTACACTGTCCCTATCAAACACTGACAGAACAGGGGCAGCACAGGGTTGGATACAGAGGAAAGCTCCCTCTACACTCTCCCGTATCAAACACTGACAGAACAGGGGCAGCACAGGGTTGGATACAGAGGAAAGCTCCCTCTACACTCTCCCGTATCAAACACTGACAGAACAGGGGCAGCACAGGGTTGGATACAGAGGAAAGCTCCCTCTACACTGTCCCGTATCAAACACTGACAGAACAGGGGCAGCACAGGGTTGGATACAGAGGAAAGCTCCCTCTACACTGTCCCCTATCAAACACTGACAGAACAGGGGCAGCACAGGGTTGGATACAGAGTAAAGCTCCCTCTACACTCTCCCCTATCAAACACTGACAGAACAGGGGCAGCACAGGGTTGGATACAGAGGAAAGCTCCCTCTACACTGTCCCGTATCAAACACTGACAGAACAGGGGCAGCACAGGGTTGGATACAGAGGAAAGCTCCCTCTACACTGTCCCCTATCAAACACTGACAGAACAGGGGCAGCACAGGGTTGGATACAGAGGAAAGCTCCCTCTACACTGTCCCGTATCAAACACTGACAGAACAGGGGCAGCACAGGGTTGGATACAGAGTAAAGCTCCCTCTACACTGTCCCCTATCAAACACTGACAGAACAGGGGCAGCACAGGGTTGGATACAGAGGAAAGCTCCCTCTACACTGTCCCCTATCAAACACTGACAGAACAGGGGCAGCACAGGGTTGGATACAGAGTAAAGCTCCCTCTACACTGTCCCGTATCAAACACTGACAGAACAGGGGCAGCACAGGGTTGGATACAGAGTAAAGCTCCCTCTACACTGTCCCCTATCAAACACTGACAGAACAGGGGCAGCACAGGGTTGGATACAGAGTAAAGCTCCCTCTACACTGTCCCCTATCAAACACTGACAGAACAGGGGCAGCACAGGGTTGGATACAGAGGAAAGCTCCCTCTACACTGTCCCCTATCAAACACTGACAGAACAGGGGCAGCACAGGGTTGGATACAGAGTAAAGCTCCCTCTACACTGTCCCGTATCAAACACTGACAGAACAGGGGCAGCACAGGGTTGGATACAGAGGAAAGCTCCCTCTACACTGTCCCGTATCAAACACTGACAGAACAGGGGCAGCACAGGGTTGGATACAGAGTAAAGCTCCCTCTACACTGTCCCCTATCAAACACTGACAGAACAGGGGCAGCACAGGGTTGGATACAGAGTAAAGCTCCCTCTACACTGTCCCCTATCAAACACTGACAGAACAGGGGCAGCACAGGGTTGGATACAGAGTAAAGCTCCCTCTACACTGTCCCGTATCAAACACTGACAGAACAGGGGCAGCACAGGGTTGGATACAGAGTAAAGCTCCCTCTACACTGTCCCGTATCAAACACTGACAGAACAGGGGCAGCACAGGGTTGGATACAGAGGAAAGCTCCCTCTACACTGTCCCGTATCAAACACTGACAGAACAGGGGCAGCACAGGGTTGGATACAGAGTAAAGCTCCCTCTACACTGTCCCCTATCAAACACTGACAGAACAGGGGCAGCACAGGGTTGGATACAGAGGAAAGCTCCCTCTACACTGTCCCGTATCAAACACTGACAGAACAGGGGCAGCACAGGGTTGGATACAGAGTAAAGCTCCCTCTACACTGTCCCGTATCAAACACTGACAGAACAGGGGCAGCACAGGGTTGGATACAGAGTAAAGCTCCCTCTACACTGTCCCGTATCAAACCCTGACAGAACAGGGGCAGCACAGGGTTGGATACAGAGTAAAGCTCCCTCTACACTCTCCCCTATCAAACACTGACAGAACAGGGGCAGCACAGGGTTGGATACAGAGTAAAGCTCCCTCTACACTGTCCCTATCAAACACTGACAGAACAGGGGCAGCACAGGGTTGGATACAGAGGAAAGCTCCCTCTACACTGTCCCCTATCAAACACTGACAGAACAGGGGCAGCACAGGGTTGGATACAGAGGAAAGCTCCCTCTACACTGTCCCGTATCAAACACTGACAGAACAGGGGCAGCACAGGGTTGGATACAGAGGAAAGCTCCCTCTACACTGTCCCGTATCAAACACTGACAGAACAGGGGCAGCACAGGGTTGGATACAGAGGAAAGCTCCCTCTACACTGTCCCGTATCAAACACTGACAGAACAGGGGCAGCACAGGGTTGGATACAGAGGAAAGCTCCCTCTACACTGTCCCGTATCAAACACTGACAGAACAGGGGCAGCACAGGGTTGGATACAGAGTAAAGCTCCCTCTACACTGTCCCGTATCAAACACTGACAGAACAGGGGCAGCACAGGGTTGGATACAGAGGAAAGCTCCCTCTACACTGTCCCGTATCAAACACTGACAGAACAGGGGCAGCACAGGGTTGGATACAGAGGAAAGCTCCCTCTACACTGTCCCGTATCAAACACTGACAGAACAGGGGCAGCACAGGGTTGGATACAGAGTAAAGCTCCCTCTACACTGTCCCCTATCAAACACTGACAGAACAGGGGCAGCACAGGGTTGGATACAGAGGAAAGCTCCCTCTACACTGTCCCCTATCAAACACTGACAGAACAGGGGCAGCACAGGGTTGGATACAGAGTAAAGCTCCCTCTACACTGTCCCCTATCAAACACTGACAGAACAGGGGCAGCACAGGGTTGGATACAGAGTAAAGCTCCCTCTACACTGTCCCGTATCAAACACTGACAGAACAGGGGCAGCACAGGGTTGGATACAGAGGAAAGCTCCCTCTACACTGTCCCCTATCAAACACTGACAGAACAGGGGCAGCACAGGGTTGGATACAGAGTAAAGCTCCCTCTACACTGTCCCGTATCAAACACTGACAGAACAGGGGCAGCACAGGGTTGGATACAGAGTAAAGCTCCCTCTACACTGTCCCCTATCAAACACTGACAGAACAGGGGCAGCACAGGGTTGGATACAGAGTAAAGCTCCCTCTACACTGTCCCGTATCAAACACTGACAGAACAGGGGCAGCACAGGGTTGGATACAGAGGAAAGCTCCCTCTACACTGTCCCCTATCAAACACTGACAGAACAGGGGCAGCACAGGGTTGGATACAGAGTAAAGCTCCCTCTACACTGTCCCCTATCAAACACTGACAGAACAGGGGCAGCACAGGGTTGGATACAGAGTAAAGCTCCCTCTACACTCTCCCGTATCAAACACTGACAGAACAGGGGCAGCACAGGGTTGGATACAGAGGAAAGCTCCCTCTACACTGTCCCGTATCAAACACTGACAGAACAGGGGCAGCACAGGGTTGGATACAGAGTAAAGCTCCCTCTACACTGTCCCCTATCAAACACTGACAGAACAGGGGCAGCACAGGGTTGGATACAGAGGAAAGCTCCCTCTACACTGTCCCCTATCAAACACTGACAGAACAGGGGCAGCACAGGGTTGGATACAGAGTAAAGCTCCCTCTACACTGTCCCCTATCAAACACTGACAGAACAGGGGCAGCACAGGGTTGGATACAGAGTAAAGCTCCCTCTACACTGTCCCGTATCAAACACTGACAGAACAGGGGCAGCACAGGGTTGGATACAGAGGAAAGCTCCCTCTACACTGTCCCGTATCAAACACTGACAGAACAGGGGCAGCACAGGGTTGGATACAGAGGAAAGCTCCCTCTACACTGTCCCGTATCAAACACTGACAGAACAGGGGCAGCACAGGGTTGGATACAGAGTAAAGCTCCCTCTACACTGTCCCGTATCAAACACTGACAGAACAGGGGCAGCACAGGGTTGGATACAGAGTAAAGCTCCCTCTACACTGTCCCCTATCAAACACTGACAGAACAGGGGCAGCACAGGGTTGGATACAGAGTAAAGCTCCCTCTACACTGTCCCGTATCAAACACTGACAGAACAGGGGCAGCACAGGGTTGGATACAGAGTAAAGCTCCCTCTACACTGTCCCGTATCAAACACTGACAGAACAGGGGCAGCACAGGGTTGGATACAGAGGAAAGCTCCCTCTACACTGTCCCGTATCAAACACTGACAGAACAGGGGCAGCACAGGGTTGGATACAGAGTAAAGCTCCCTCTACACTGTCCCGTATCAAACACTGACAGAACAGGGGCAGCACAGGGTTGGATACAGAGTAAAGCTCCCTCTACACTGTCCCGTATCAAACACTGACAGAACAGGGGCAGCACAGGGTTGGATACAGAGGAAAGCTCCCTCTACACTGTCCCGTATCAAACACTGACAGAACAGGGGCAGCACAGGGTTGGATACAGAGTAAAGCTCCCTCTACACTGTCCCGTATCAAACACTGACAGAACAGGGGCAGCACAGGGTTGGATACAGAGTAAAGCTCCCTCTACACTGTCCCCTATCAAACACTGACAGAACAGGGGCAGCACAGGGTTGGATACAGAGGAAAGCTCCCTCTACACTGTCCCCTATCAAACACTGACAGAACAGGGGCAGCACAGGGTTGGATACAGAGTAAAGCTCCCTCTACACTGTCCCCTATCAAACACTGACAGAACAGGGGCAGCACAGGGTTGGATACAGAGGAAAGCTCCCTCTACACTGTCCCCTATCAAACACTGACAGAACAGGGGCAGCACAGGGTTGGATACAGAGGAAAGCTCCCTCTACACTGTCCCCTATCAAACACTGACAGAACAGGGGCAGCACAGGGTTGGATACAGAGGAAAGCTCCCTCTACACTGTCCCGTATCAAACACTGACAGAACAGGGGCAGCACAGGGTTGGATACAGAGTAAAGCTCCCTCTACACTGTCCCCTATCAAACACTGACAGAACAGGGGCAGCACAGGGTTGGATACAGAGTAAAGCTCCCTCTACACTGTCCCCTATCAAACACTGACAGAACAGGGGCAGCACAGGGTTGGATACAGAGGAAAGCTCCCTCTACACTGTCCCCTATCAAACACTGACAGAACAGGGGCAGCACAGGGTTGGATACAGAGTAAAGCTCCCTCTACACTGTCCCGTATCAAACACTGACAGAACAGGGGCAGCACAGGGTTGGATACAGAGTAAAGCTCCCTCTACACTGTCCCGTATCAAACACTGACAGAACAGGGGCAGCACAGGGTTGGATACAGAGTAAAGCTCCCTCTACACTGTCCCCTATCAAACACTGACAGAACAGGGGCAGCACAGGGTTGGATACAGAGTAAAGCTCCCTCTACACTGTCCCCTATCAAACACTGACAGAACAGGGGCAGCACAGGGTTGGATACAGAGTAAAGCTCCCTCTACACTCTCCCCTATCAAACACTGACAGAACAGGGGCAGCACAGGGTTGGATACAGAGTAAAGCTCCCTCTACACTGTCCCGTATCAAACACTGACAGAACAGGGGCAGCACAGGGTTGGATACAGAGGAAAGCTCCCTCTACACTGTCCCGTATCAAACACTGACAGAACAGGGGCAGCACAGGGTTGGATACAGAGTAAAGCTCCCTCTACACTGTCCCGTATCAAACACTGACAGAACAGGGGCAGCACAGGGTTGGATACAGAGGAAAGCTCCCTCTACACTGTCCCCTATCAAACACTGACAGAACAGGGGCAGCACAGGGTTGGATACAGAGGAAAGCTCCCTCTACACTGTCCCGTATCAAACACTGACAGAACAGGGGCAGCACAGGGTTGGATACAGAGTAAAGCTCCCTCTACACTGTCCCGTATCAAACACTGACAGAACAGGGGCAGCACAGGGTTGGATACAGAGTAAAGCTCCCTCTACACTGTCCCCTATCAAACACTGACAGAACAGGGGCAGCACAGGGTTGGATACAGAGTAAAGCTCCCTCTACACTGTCCCGTATCAAACACTGACAGAACAGGGGCAGCACAGGGTTGGATACAGAGTAAAGCTCCCTCTACACTGTCCCCTATCAAACACTGACAGAACAGGGGCAGCACAGGGTTGGATACAGAGTAAAGCTCCCTCTACACTGTCCCCTATCAAACACTGACAGAACAGGGGCAGCACAGGGTTGGATACAGAGTAAAGCTCCCTCTACACTGTCCCTATCAAACACTGACAGAACAGGGGCAGCACAGGGTTGGATACAGAGGAAAGCTCCCTCTACACTGTCCCCTATCAAACACTGACAGAACAGGGGCAGCACAGGGTTGGATACAGAGGAAAGCTCCCTCTACACTGTCCCCTATCAAACACTGACAGAACAGGGGCAGCACAGGGTTGGATACAGAGTAAAGCTCCCTCTACACTGTCCCCTATCAAACACTGACAGAACAGGGGCAGCACAGGGTTGGATACAGAGTAAAGCTCCCTCTACACTGTCCCCTATCAAACACTGACAGAACAGGGGCAGCACAGGGTTGGATACAGAGTAAAGCTCCCTCTACACTGTCCCGTATCAAACACTGACAGAACAGGGGCAGCACAGGGTTGGATACAGAGTAAAGCTCCCTCTACACTGTCCCTATCAAACACTGACAGAACAGGGGCAGCACAGGGTTGGATACAGAGTAAAGCTCCCTCTACACTGTCCCGTATCAAACACTGACAGAACAGGGGCAGCACAGGGTTGGATACAGAGGAAAGCTCCCTCTACACTGTCCCGTATCAAACACTGACAGAACAGGGGCAGCACAGGGTTGGATACAGAGTAAAGCTCCCTCTACACTGTCCCGTATCAAACACTGACAGAACAGGGGCAGCACAGGGTTGGATACAGAGTAAAGCTCCCTCTACACTGTCCCTATCAAACACTGACAGAACAGGGGCAGCACAGGGTTGGATACAGAGGAAAGCTCCCTCTACACTGTCCCCTATCAAACACTGACAGAACAGGGGCAGCACAGGGTTGGATACAGAGGAAAGCTCCCTCTACACTGTCCCCTATCAAACACTGACAGAACAGGGGCAGCACAGGGTTGGATACAGAGTAAAGCTCCCTCTACACTGTCCCGTATCAAACACTGACAGAACAGGGGCAGCACAGGGTTGGATACAGAGTAAAGCTCCCTCTACACTGTCCCCTATCAAACACTGACAGAACAGGGGCAGCACAGGGTTGGATACAGAGGAAAGCTCCCTCTACACTGTCCCTATCAAACACTGACAGAACAGGGGCAGCACAGGGTTGGATACAGAGGAAAGCTCCCTCTACACTGTCCCGTATCAAACACTGACAGAACAGGGGCAGCACAGGGTTGGATACAGAGGAAAGCTCCCTCTACACTGTCCCCTATCAAACACTGACAGAACAGGGGCAGCACAGGGTTGGATACAGAGGAAAGCTCCCTCTACACTGTCCCCTATCAAACACTGACAGAACAGGGGCAGCACAGGGTTGGATACAGAGTAAAGCTCCCTCTACACTGTCCCCTATCAAACACTGACAGAACAGGGGCAGCACAGGGTTGGATACAGAGGAAAGCTCCCTCTACACTGTCCCGTATCAAACACTGACAGAACAGGGGCAGCACAGGGTTGGATACAGAGGAAAGCTCCCTCTACACTGTCCCGTATCAAACACTGACAGAACAGGGGCAGCACAGGGTTGGATACAGAGTAAAGCTCCCTCTACACTGTCCCGTATCAAACACTGACAGAACAGGGGCAGCACAGGGTTGGATACAGAGTAAAGCTCCCTCTACACTGTCCCGTATCAAACACTGACAGAACAGGGGCAGCACAGGGTTGGATACAGAGTAAAGCTCCCTCTACACTGTCCCCTATCAAACACTGACAGAACAGGGGCAGCACAGGGTTGGATACAGAGTAAAGCTCCCTCTACACTGTCCCGTATCAAACACTGACAGAACAGGGGCAGCACAGGGTTGGATACAGAGTAAAGCTCCCTCTACACTGTCCCGTATCAAACACTGACAGAACAGGGGCAGCACAGGGTTGGATACAGAGTAAAGCTCCCTCTACACTGTCCCGTATCAAACACTGACAGAACAGGGGCAGCACAGGGTTGGATACAGAGTAAAGCTCCCTCTACACTGTCCCGTATCAAACACTGACAGAACAGGGGCAGCACAGGGTTGGATACAGAGGAAAGCTCCCTCTACACTGTCCCGTATCAAACACTGACAGAACAGGGGCAGCACAGGGTTGGATACAGAGTAAAGCTCCCTCTACACTGTCCCGTATCAAACACTGACAGAACAGGGGCAGCACAGGGTTGGATACAGAGGAAAGCTCCCTCTACACTGTCCCGTATCAAACACTGACAGAACAGGGGCAGCACAGGGTTGGATACAGAGTAAAGCTCCCTCTACACTGTCCCCTATCAAACACTGACAGAACAGGGGCAGCACAGGGTTGGATACAGAGTAAAGCTCCCTCTACACTCTCCCCTATCAAACACTGACAGAACAGGGGCAGCACAGGGTTGGATACAGAGGAAAGCTCCCTCTACACTGTCCCGTATCAAACACTGACAGAACAGGGGCAGCACAGGGTTGGATACAGAGGAAAGCTCCCTCTACACTGTCCCGTATCAAACACTGACAGAACAGGGGCAGCACAGGGTTGGATACAGAGTAAAGCTCCCTCTACACTGTCCCCTATCAAACACTGACAGAACAGGGGCAGCACAGGGTTGGATACAGAGTAAAGCTCCCTCTACACTGTCCCCTATCAAACACTGACAGAACAGGGGCAGCACAGGGTTGGATACAGAGGAAAGCTCCCTCTACACTGTCCCGTATCAAACACTGACAGAACAGGGGCAGCACAGGGTTGGATACAGAGGAAAGCTCCCTCTACACTGTCCCGTATCAAACACTGACAGAACAGGGGCAGCACAGGGTTGGATACAGAGTAAAGCTCCCTCTACACTGTCCCGTATCAAACACTGACAGAACAGGGGCAGCACAGGGTTGGATACAGAGTAAAGCTCCCTCTACACTGTCCCCTATCAAACACTGACAGAACAGGGGCAGCACAGGGTTGGATACAGAGTAAAGCTCCCTCTACACTGTCCCGTATCAAACACTGACAGAACAGGGGCAGCACAGGGTTGGATACAGAGGAAAGCTCCCTCTACACTGTCCCGTATCAAACACTGACAGAACAGGGGCAGCACAGGGTTGGATACAGAGTAAAGCTCCCTCTACACTGTCCCGTATCAAACACTGACAGAACAGGGGCAGCACAGGGTTGGATACAGAGTAAAGCTCCCTCTACACTGTCCCCTATCAAACACTGACAGAACAGGGGCAGCACAGGGTTGGATACAGAGGAAAGCTCCCTCTACACTGTCCCGTATCAAACACTGACAGAACAGGGGCAGCACAGGGTTGGATACAGAGTAAAGCTCCCTCTACACTGTCCCCTATCAAACACTGACAGAACAGGGGCAGCACAGGGTTGGATACAGAGGAAAGCTCCCTCTACACTGTCCCGTATCAAACACTGACAGAACAGGGGCAGCACAGGGTTGGATACAGAGGAAAGCTCCCTCTACACTGTCCCGTATCAAACACTGACAGAACAGGGGCAGCACAGGGTTGGATACAGAGTAAAGCTCCCTCTACACTGTCCCGTATCAAACACTGACAGAACAGGGGCAGCACAGGGTTGGATACAGAGTAAAGCTCCCTCTACACTGTCCCGTATCAAACACTGACAGAACAGGGGCAGCACAGGGTTGGATACAGAGTAAAGCTCCCTCTACACTGTCCCGTATCAAACACTGACAGAACAGGGGCAGCACAGGGTTGGATACAGAGTAAAGCTCCCTCTACACTGTCCCCTATCAAACACTGACAGAACAGGGGCAGCACAGGGTTGGATACAGAGTAAAGCTCCCTCTACACTGTCCCCTATCAAACACTGACAGAACAGGGGCAGCACAGGGTTGGATACAGAGTAAAGCTCCCTCTACACTGTCCCGTATCAAACACTGACAGAACAGGGGCAGCACAGGGTTGGATACAGAGTAAAGCTCCCTCTACACTGTCCCCTATCAAACACTGACAGAACAGGGGCAGCACAGGGTTGGATACAGAGTAAAGCTCCCTCTACACTGTCCCGTATCAAACACTGACAGAACAGGGGCAGCACAGGGTTGGATACAGAGTAAAGCTCCCTCTACACTGTCCCGTATCAAACACTGACAGAACAGGGGCAGCACAGGGTTGGATACAGAGGAAAGCTCCCTCTACACTGTCCCCTATCAAACACTGACAGAACAGGGGCAGCACAGGGTTGGATACAGAGTAAAGCTCCCTCTACACTGTCCCCTATCAAACACTGACAGAACAGGGGCAGCACAGGGTTGGATACAGAGTAAAGCTCCCTCTACACTGTCCCCTATCAAACACTGACAGAACAGGGGCAGCACAGGGTTGGATACAGAGGAAAGCTCCCTCTACACTGTCCCCTATCAAACACTGACAGAACAGGGGCAGCACAGGGTTGGATACAGAGTAAAGCTCCCTCTACACTGTCCCGTATCAAACACTGACAGAACAGGGGCAGCACAGGGTTGGATACAGAGGAAAGCTCCCTCTACACTGTCCCCTATCAAACACTGACAGAACAGGGGCAGCACAGGGTTGGATACAGAGTAAAGCTCCCTCTACACTGTCCCGTATCAAACACTGACAGAACAGGGGCAGCACAGGGTTGGATACAGAGGAAAGCTCCCTCTACACTGTCCCGTATCAAACACTGACAGAACAGGGGCAGCACAGGGTTGGATACAGAGGAAAGCTCCCTCTACACTGTCCCCTATCAAACACTGACAGAACAGGGGCAGCACAGGGTTGGATACAGAGTAAAGCTCCCTCTACACTGTCCCCTATCAAACACTGACAGAACAGGGGCAGCACAGGGTTGGATACAGAGGAAAGCTCCCTCTACACTGTCCCGTATCAAACACTGACAGAACAGGGGCAGCACAGGGTTGGATACAGAGTAAAGCTCCCTCTACACTGTCCCGTATCAAACACTGACAGAACAGGGGCAGCACAGGGTTGGATACAGAGTAAAGCTCCCTCTACACTGTCCCCTATCAAACACTGACAGAACAGGGGCAGCACAGGGTTGGATACAGAGGAAAGCTCCCTCTACACTGTCCCCTATCAAACACTGACAGAACAGGGGCAGCACAGGGTTGGATACAGAGTAAAGCTCCCTCTACACTGTCCCGTATCAAACACTGACAGAACAGGGGCAGCACAGGGTTGGATACAGAGTAAAGCTCCCTCTACACTGTCCCCTATCAAACACTGACAGAACAGGGGCAGCACAGGGTTGGATACAGAGTAAAGCTCCCTCTACACTGTCCCGTATCAAACACTGACAGAACAGGGGCAGCACAGGGTTGGATACAGAGGAAAGCTCCCTCTACACTGTCCCCTATCAAACACTGACAGAACAGGGGCAGCACAGGGTTGGATACAGAGGAAAGCTCCCTCTACACTGTCCCGTATCAAACACTGACAGAACAGGGGCAGCACAGGGTTGGATACAGAGTAAAGCTCCCTCTACACTGTCCCGTATCAAACACTGACAGAACAGGGGCAGCACAGGGTTGGATACAGAGTAAAGCTCCCTCTACACTGTCCCGTATCAAACACTGACAGAACAGGGGCAGCACAGGGTTGGATACAGAGGAAAGCTCCCTCTACACTGTCCCTATCAAACACTGACAGAACAGGGGCAGCACAGGGTTGGATACAGAGTAAAGCTCCCTCTACACTGTCCCGTATCAAACACTGACAGAACAGGGGCAGCACAGGGTTGGATACAGAGTAAAGCTCCCTCTACACTGTCCCGTATCAAACACTGACAGAACAGGGGCAGCACAGGGTTGGATACAGAGGAAAGCTCCCTCTACACTGTCCCGTATCAAACACTGACAGAACAGGGGCAGCACAGGGTTGGATACAGAGGAAAGCTCCCTCTACACTGTCCCGTATCAAACACTGACAGAACAGGGGCAGCACAGGGTTGGATACAGAGGAAAGCTCCCTCTACACTGTCCCCTATCAAACACTGACAGAACAGGGGCAGCACAGGGTTGGATACAGAGGAAAGCTCCCTCTACACTGTCCCCTATCAAACACTGACAGAACAGGGGCAGCACAGGGTTGGATACAGAGGAAAGCTCCCTCTACACTGTCCCCTATCAAACACTGACAGAACAGGGGCAGCACAGGGTTGGATACAGAGGAAAGCTCCCTCTACACTGTCCCGTATCAAACACTGACAGAACAGGGGCAGCACAGGGTTGGATACAGAGGAAAGCTCCCTCTACACTGTCCCGTATCAAACACTGACAGAACAGGGGCAGCACAGGGTTGGATACAGAGGAAAGCTCCCTCTACACTGTCCCTATCAAACACTGACAGAACAGGGGCAGCACAGGGTTGGATACAGAGGAAAGCTCCCTCTACACTGTCCCGTATCAAACACTGACAGAACAGGGGCAGCACAGGGTTGGATACAGAGGAAAGCTCCCTCTACACTGTCCCGTATCAAACACTGACAGAACAGGGGCAGCACAGGGTTGGATACAGAGGAAAGCTCCCTCTACACTGTCCCCTATCAAACACTGACAGAACAGGGGCAGCACAGGGTTGGATACAGAGTAAAGCTCCCTCTACACTGTCCCGTATCAAACACTGACAGAACAGGGGCAGCACAGGGTTGGATACAGAGTAAAGCTCCCTCTACACTGTCCCGTATCAAACACTGACAGAACAGGGGCAGCACAGGGTTGGATACAGAGTAAAGCTCCCTCTACACTGTCCCGTATCAAACACTGACAGAACAGGGGCAGCACAGGGTTGGATACAGAGGAAAGCTCCCTCTACACTGTCCCCTATCAAACACTGACAGAACAGGGGCAGCACAGGGTTGGATACAGAGGAAAGCTCCCTCTACACTGTCCCGTATCAAACACTGACAGAACAGGGGCAGCACAGGGTTGGATACAGAGGAAAGCTCCCTCTACACTGTCCCGTATCAAACACTGACAGAACAGGGGCAGCACAGGGTTGGATACAGAGTAAAGCTCCCTCTACACTGTCCCGTATCAAACACTGACAGAACAGGGGCAGCACAGGGTTGGATACAGAGGAAAGCTCCCTCTACACTGTCCCCTATCAAACACTGACAGAACAGGGGCAGCACAGGGTTGGATACAGAGTAAAGCTCCCTCTACACTGTCCCCTATCAAACACTGACAGAACAGGGGCAGCACAGGGTTGGATACAGAGTAAAGCTCCCTCTACACTGTCCCGTATCAAACACTGACAGAACAGGGGCAGCACAGGGTTGGATACAGAGTAAAGCTCCCTCTACACTGTCCCCTATCAAACACTGACAGAACAGGGGCAGCACAGGGTTGGATACAGAGGAAAGCTCCCTCTACACTGTCCCGTATCAAACACTGACAGAACAGGGGCAGCACAGGGTTGGATACAGAGTAAAGCTCCCTCTACACTGTCCCGTATCAAACACTGACAGAACAGGGGCAGCACAGGGTTGGATACAGAGGAAAGCTCCCTCTACACTGTCCCGTATCAAACACTGACAGAACAGGGGCAGCACAGGGTTGGATACAGAGGAAAGCTCCCTCTACACTGTCCCCTATCAAACACTGACAGAACAGGGGCAGCACAGGGTTGGATACAGAGGAAAGCTCCCTCTACACTGTCCCGTATCAAACACTGACAGAACAGGGGCAGCACAGGGTTGGATACAGAGTAAAGCTCCCTCTACACTGTCCCTATCAAACACTGACAGAACAGGGGCAGCACAGGGTTGGATACAGAGTAAAGCTCCCTCTACACTGTCCCCGTATCAAACACTGACAGAACAGGGGCAGCACAGGGTTGGATACAGAGTAAAGCTCCCTCTACACTGTCCCGTATCAAACACTGACAGAACAGGGGCAGCACAGGGTTGGATACAGAGTAAAGCTCCCTCTACACTGTCCCGTATCAAACACTGACAGAACAGGGGCAGCACAGGGTTGGATACAGAGTAAAGCTCCCTCTACACTGTCCCGTATCAAACACTGACAGAACAGGGGCAGCACAGGGTTGGATACAGAGTAAAGCTCCCTCTACACTGTCCCGTATCAAACACTGACAGAACAGGGGCAGCACAGGGTTGGATACAGAGTAAAGCTCCCTCTACACTGTCCCCTATCAAACACTGACAGAACAGGGGCAGCACAGGGTTGGATACAGAGGAAAGCTCCCTCTACACTGTCCCCTATCAAACACTGACAGAACAGGGCAGCACAGGGTTGGATACAGAGGAAAGCTCCCTCTACACTGTCCCTATCAAACACTGACAGAACATGGGCAGCACAGGGTTGGATACAGAGTAAAGCTCCCTCTACACTGTCCCCTATCAAACACTGACAGAACAGGGGCAGCACAGGGTTGGATACAGAGGAAAGCTCCCTCTACACTGTCCCCTATCAAACACTGACAGAACAGGGGCAGCACAGGGTTGGATACAGAGTAAAGCTCCCTCTACACTGTCCCCTATCAAACACTGACAGAACAGGGGCAGCACAGGGTTGGATACAGAGGAAAGCTCCCTCTACACTGTCCCGTATCAAACACTGACAGAACAGGGGCAGCACAGGGTTGGATACAGAGGAAAGCTCCCTCTACACTGTCCCGTATCAAACACTGACAGAACAGGGGCAGCACAGGGTTGGATACAGAGTAAAGCTCCCTCTACACTGTCCCCTATCAAACACTGACAGAACAGGGCAGCACAGGGTTGGATACAGAGTAAAGCTCCCTCTACACTGTCCCGTATCAAACACTGACAGAACAGGGGCAGCACAGGGTTGGATACAGGGAAAGCTCCCTCTACACTGTCCCGTATCAAACACTGACAGAACAGGGGCAGCACAGGGTTGGATACAGAGTAAAGCTCCCTCTACACTGTCCCGTATCAAACACTGACAGAACAGGGCAGCACAGGGTTGGATACAGAGTAAAGCTCCCTCTACACTGTCCCCTATCAAACACTGACAGAACAGGGGCAGCACAGGGTTGGATACAGAGGAAAGCTCCCTCTACACTGTCCCCTATCAAACACTGACAGAACAGGGGCAGCACAGGGTTGGATACAGAGGAAAGCTCCCTCTACACTGTCCCCTATCAAACACTGACAGAACAGGGGCAGCACAGGGTTGGATACAGAGGAAAGCTCCCTCTACACTGTCCCCTATCAAACACTGACAGAACAGGGCAGCACAGGGTTGGATACAGAGGAAAGCTCCCTCTACACTGTCCCCTATCAAACACTGACAGAACAGGGCAGCACAGGGTTGGATACAGAGGAAAGCTCCCTCTACACTGTCCCGTATCAAACACTGACAGAACAGGGGCAGCACAGGGTTGGATACAGAGGAAAGCTCCCTCTACACTGTCCCCTATCAAACACTGACAGAACAGGGGCAGCACAGGGTTGGATACAGAGGAAAGCTCCCTCTACACTGTCCCGTATCAAACACTGACAGAACAGGGGCAGCACAGGGTTGGATACAGAGTAAAGCTCCCTCTACACTGTCCCCTATCAAACACTGACAGAACAGGGGCAGCACAGGGTTGGATACAGAGTAAAGCTCCCTCTACACTGTCCCCTATCAAACACTGACAGAACAGGGGCAGCACAGGGTTGGATACAGAGTAAAGCTCCCTCTACACTGTCCCGTATCAAACACTGACAGAACAGGGGCAGCACAGGGTTGGATACAGAGTAAAGCTCCCTCTACACTGTCCCCTATCAAACACTGACAGAACAGGGGCAGCACAGGGTTGGATACAGAGGAAAGCTCCCTCTACACTGTCCCGTATCAAACACTGACAGAACAGGGGCAGCACAGGGTTGGATACAGAGGAAAGCTCCCTCTACACTGTCCCCTATCAAACACTGACAGAACAGGGGCAGCACAGGGTTGGATACAGAGGAAAGCTCCCTCTACACTGTCCCCTATCAAACACTGACAGAACAGGGGCAGCACAGGGTTGGATACAGAGGAAAGCTCCCTCTACACTGTCCCGTATCAAACACTGACAGAACAGGGGCAGCACAGGGTTGGATACAGAGGAAAGCTCCCTCTACACTGTCCCCTATCAAACACTGACAGAACAGGGGCAGCACAGGGTTGGATACAGAGTAAAGCTCCCTCTACACTGTCCCGTATCAAACACTGACAGAACAGGGGCAGCACAGGGTTGGATACAGAGGAAAGCTCCCTCTACACTGTCCCCTATCAAACACTGACAGAACAGGGGCAGCACAGGGTTGGATACAGAGTAAAGCTCCCTCTACACTGTCCCGTATCAAACACTGACAGACAGGGGCAGCACAGGGTTGGATACAGAGTAAAGCTCCCTCTACACTGTCCCGTATCAAACACTGACAGAACAGGGGCAGCACAGGGTTGGATACAGAGGAAAGCTCCCTCTACACTGTCCCGTATCAAACACTGACAGAACAGGGGCAGCACAGGGTTGGATACAGAGTAAAGCTCCCTCTACACTGTCCCCTATCAAACACTGACAGAACAGGGGCAGCACAGGGTTGGATACAGAGTAAAGCTCCCTCTACACCGTCCCGTATCAAACACTGACAGAACAGGGGCAGCACAGGGTTGGATACAGAGTAAAGCTCCCTCTACACTGTCCCCTATCAAACACTGACAGAACAGGGGCAGCACAGGGTTGGATACAGAGGAAAGCTCCCTCTACACTGTCCCGTATCAAACACTGACAGAAGAGGGGCAGCACAGGGTTGGATACAGAGTAAAGCTCCCTCTACACTGTCCCGTATCAAACACTGACAGAACAGGGGCAGCACAGGGTTGGATACAGAGTAAAGCTCCCTCTACACTGTCCCGTATCAAACACTGACAGAACAGGGGCAGCACAGGGTTGGATACAGAGGAAAGCTCCCTCTACACTGTCCCGTATCAAACACTGACAGAACAGGGCAGCACAGGGTTGGATACAGAGGAAAGCTCCCTCTACACTGTCCCGTATCAAACACTGACAGAACAGGGGCAGCACAGGGTTGAATACAGGGGAAAGCTCCCTCTACACTGTCCCCTATCAAACACTGACAGAACAGGGGCAGCACAGGGTTGGATACAGAGTAAAGCTCCCTCTACACTGTCCCGTATCAAACACTGACAGAACAGGGGCAGCACAGGGTTGGATACAGAGGAAAGCTCCCTCTACACTGTCCCGTATCAAACACTGACAGAACAGGGGCAGCACAGGGTTGGATACAGAGTAAAGCTCCCTCTACACTGTCCCGTATCAAACACTTACAGAACAGGGGCAGCACAGGGTTGGATACAGAGTAAAGCTCCCTCTACACTGTCCCGTATCAAACACTGACAGAACAGGGGCAGCACAGGGTTGGATACAGAGTAAAGCTCCCTCTACACTGTCCCTATCAAACACTGACAGAACAGGGGCAGCACAGGGTTGGATACAGAGTAAAGCTCCCTCTACACTGTCCCCTATCAAACACTGACAGAACAGGGGCAGCACAGGGTTGGATACAGAGTAAAGCTCCCTCTACACTGTCCCCTATCAAACACTGACAGAACAGGGGCAGCACAGGGTTGGATACAGAGTAAAGCTCCCTCTACACTCTCCCCTATCAAACACTGACAGAACAGGGGCAGCACAGGGTTGGATACAGAGTAAAGCTCCCTCTACACTGTCCCGTATCAAACACTGACAGAACAGGGGCAGCACAGGGTTGGATACAGAGTAAAGCTCCTCTACACTGTCCCCCTATCAAACACTGACAGAACAGGGGCAGCACAGGGTTGGATACAGAGTAAAGCTCCCTCTACACTGTCCCCTATCAAACACTGACAGAACAGGGGCAGCACAGGGTTGGATACAGAGTAAAGCTCCCTCTACACTGTCCCGTATCAAACACTGACAGAACAGGGGCAGCACAGGGTTGGATACAGAGTAAAGCTCCCTCTACACTGTCCCTATCAAACACTGACAGAACAGGGGCAGCACAGGGTTGGATACAGAGTAAAGCTCCCTCTACACTGTCCCCTATCAAACACTGACAGAACAGGGGCAGCACAGGGTTGGATACAGAGTAAAGCTCCCTCTACACTGTCCCCTATCAAACACTGACAGAACAGGGGCAGCACAGGGTTGGATACAGAGGAAAGCTCCCTCTACACTGTCCCGTATCAAACACTGACAGAACAGGGGCAGCACAGGGTTGGATACAGAGGAAAGCTCCCTCTACACTGTCCCGTATCAAACACTGACAGAACAGGGGCAGCACAGGGTTGGATACAGAGTAAAGCTCCCTCTACACTGTCCCCTATCAAACACTGACAGAACAGGGGCAGCACAGGGTTGGATACAGAGGAAAGCTCCCTCTACACTGTCCCGTATCAAACACTGACAGAACAGGGCAGCACAGGGTTGGATACAGAGGAAAGCTCCCTCTACACTGTCCCCTATCAAACACTGACAGAACAGGGGCAGCACAGGGTTGGATACAGAGGAAAGCTCCCTCTACACTGTCCCGTATCAAACACTGACAGAACAGGGCAGCACAGGGTTGGATACAGAGTAAAGCTCCCTCTACACTGTCCCCTATCAAACACTGACAGAACAGGGGCAGCACAGGGTTGGATACAGAGGAAAGCTCCCTCTACACTGTCCCGTATCAAACACTGACAGAACAGGGGCAGCACAGGGTTGGATACAGAGGAAAGCTCCCTCTACACTGTCCCCTATCAAACACTGACAGAACAGGGGCAGCACAGGGTTGGATACAGAGTAAAGCTCCCTCTACACTGTCCCCTATCAAACACTGACAGAACAGGGGCAGCACAGGGTTGGATACAGAGTAAAGCTCCCTCTACACTGTCCCGTATCAAACACTGACAGAACAGGGGCAGCACAGGGTTGGATACAGAGGAAAGCTCCCTCTACACTGTCCCGTATCAAACACTGACAGAACAGGGGCAGCACAGGGTTGGATACAGAGGAAAGCTCCCTCTACACTGTCCCGTATCAAACACTGACAGAACAGGGGCAGCACAGGGTTGGATACAGAGGAAAGCTCCCTCTACACTGTCCCGTATCAAACACTGACAGAACAGGGGCAGCACAGGGTTGGATACAGAGGAAAGCTCCCTCTACACTGTCCCCTATCAAACACTGACAGAACAGGGGCAGCACAGGGTTGGATACAGAGGAAAGCTCCCTCTACACTGTCCCCTATCAAACACTGACAGAACAGGGGCAGCACAGGGTTGGATACAGAGGAAAGCTCCCTCTACACTCTCCCTATCAAACACTGACAGAACAGGGGCAGCACAGGGTTGGATACAGAGGAAAGCTCCCTCTACACTGTCCCGTATCAAACACTGACAGAACAGGGGCAGCACAGGGTTGGATACAGAGGAAAGCTCCCTCTACACTGTCCCGTATCAAACACTGACAGAACAGGGGCAGCACAGGGTTGGATACAGAGTAAAGCTCCCTCTACACTGTCCCGTATCAAACACTGACAGAACAGGGGCAGCACAGGGTTGGATACAGAGGAAAGCTCCCTCTACACTGTCCCCTATCAAACACTGACAGAACAGGGGCAGCACAGGGTTGGATACAGAGTAAAGCTCCCTCTACACTGTCCCCTATCAAACACTGACAGAACAGGGGCAGCACAGGGTTGGATACAGAGGAAAGCTCCCTCTACACTGTCCCGTATCAAACACTGACAGAACAGGGGCAGCACAGGGTTGGATACAGAGTAAAGCTCCCTCTACACTGTCCCCTATCAAACACTGACAGAACAGGGGCAGCACAGGGTTGGATACAGAGTAAAGCTCCCTCTACACTGTCCCGTATCAAACACTGACAGAACAGGGCAGCACAGGGTTGGATACAGAGGAAAGCTCCCTCTACACTGTCCCGTATCAAACACTGACAGAACAGGGGCAGCACAGGGTTGGATACAGAGTAAAGCTCCCTCTACACTGTCCCTATCAAACACTGACAGAACAGGGGCAGCACAGGGTTGGATACAGAGTAAAGCTCCCTCTACACTGTCCCGTATCAAACACTGACAGAACAGGGGCAGCACAGGGTTGGATACAGAGTAAAGCTCCCTCTACACTGTCCCCTATCAAACACTGACAGAACAGGGGCAGCACAGGGTTGGATACAGAGTAAAGCTCCCTCTACACTGTCCCGTATCAAACACTGACAGAACAGGGGCAGCACAGGGTTGGATACAGAGTAAAGCTCCCTCTACACTGTCCCGTATCAAACACTGACAGAACAGGGGCAGCACAGGGTTGGATACAGAGGAAAGCTCCCTCTACACTGTCCCGTATCAAACACTGACAGAACAGGGGCAGCACAGGGTTGGATACAGAGTAAAGCTCCCTCTACACTGTCCCGTATCAAACACTGACAGAACAGGGGCAGCACAGGGTTGGATACAGAGTAAAGCTCCCTCTACACTGTCCCGTATCAAACACTGACAGAACAGGGGCAGCACAGGGTTGGATACAGAGGAAAGCTCCCTCTACACTGTCCCGTATCAAACACTGACAGAACAGGGGCAGCACAGGGTTGGATACAGAGTAAAGCTCCCTCTACACTGTCCCTATCAAACACTGACAGAACAGGGGCAGCACAGGGTTGGATACAGAGTAAAGCTCCCTCTACACTGTCCCGTATCAAACACTGACAGAACAGGGGCAGCACAGGGTTGGATACAGAGGAAAGCTCCCTCTACACTGTCCCTATCAAACACTGACAGAACAGGGCAGCACAGGGTTGGATACAGAGTAAAGCTCCCTCTACACTGTCCCTATCAAACACTGACAGAACAGGGGCAGCACAGGGTTGGATACAGAGTAAAGCTCCCTCTACACTGTCCCCTATCAAACACTGACAGAACAGGGGCAGCACAGGGTTGGATACAGAGGAAAGCTCCCTCTACACTGTCCCCTATCAAACACTGACAGAACAGGGGCAGCACAGGGTTGGATACAGAGTAAAGCTCCCTCTACACTGTCCCCTATCAAACACTGACAGAACAGGGGCAGCACAGGGTTGGATACAGAGTAAAGCTCCCTCTACACTGTCCCCTATCAAACACTGACAGAACAGGGGCAGCACAGGGTTGGATACAGAGTAAAGCTCCCTCTACACTGTCCCGTATCAAACACTGACAGAACAGGGGCAGCACAGGGTTGGATACAGAGTAAAGCTCCCTCTACACTCTCCCCTATCAAACACTGACAGAACAGGGGCAGCACAGGGTTGGATACAGAGTAAAGCTCCCTCTACACTGTCCCGTATCAAACACTGACAGAACAGGGGCAGCACAGGGTTGGATACAGAGTAAAGCTCCCTCTACACTGTCCCGTATCAAACACTGACAGAACAGGGGCAGCACAGGGTTGGATACAGAGTAAAGCTCCCTCTACACTGTCCCCTATCAAACACTGACAGAACAGGGGCAGCACAGGGTTGGATACAGTGGAAAGCTCCCTCTACACTGTCCCGTATCAAACACTGACAGAACAGGGGCAGCACAGGGTTGGATACAGAGGAAAGCTCCCTCTACACTGTCCCCTATCAAACACTGACAGAACAGGGGCAGCACAGGGTTGGATACAGAGTAAAGCTCCCTCTACACTGTCCCGTATCAAACACTGACAGACAGGGGCAGCACAGGGTTGGATACAGAGTAAAGCTCCCTCTACACTGTCCCCTATCAAACACTGACAGAACAGGGGCAGCACAGGGTTGGATACAGAGTAAAGCTCCCTCTACACTGTCCCCTATCAAACACTGACAGAACAGGGGCAGCACAGGGTTGGATACAGAGTAAAGCTCCCTCTACACTGTCCCCTATCAAACACTGACAGAACAGGGGCAGCACAGGGTTGGATACAGAGTAAAGCTCCCTCTACACTGTCCCCTATCAAACACTGACAGAACAGGGGCAGCACAGGGTTGGATACAGAGTAAAGCTCCCTCTACACTGTCCCGTATCAAACACTGACAGAACAGGGGCAGCACAGGGTTGGATACAGAGTAAAGCTCCCTCTACACTGTCCCGTATCAAACACTGACAGAACAGGGGCAGCACAGGGTTGGATACAGAGGAAAGCTCCCTCTACACTGTCCCCTATCAAACACTGACAGAACAGGGGCAGCACAGGGTTGGATACAGAGTAAAGCTCCCTCTACACTGTCCCCTATCAAACACTGACAGAACAGGGGCAGCACAGGGTTGGATACAGAGGAAAGCTCCCTCTACACTGTCCCCTATCAAACACTGACAGAACAGGGGCAGCACAGGGTTGGATACAGAGGAAAGCTCCCTCTACACTGTCCCTATCAAACACTGACAGAACAGGGCAGCACAGGGTTGGATACAGAGGAAAGCTCCCTCTACACTCTCCCCTATCAAACACTGACAGAACAGGGGCAGCACAGGGTTGGATACAGAGTAAAGCTCCCTCTACACTGTCCCGTATCAAACACTGACAGAACAGGGGCAGCACAGGGTTGGATACAGAGGAAAGCTCCCTCTACACTGTCCCCTATCAAACACTGACAGAACAGGGGCAGCACAGGGTTGGATACAGAGGAAAGCTCCCTCTACACTGTCCCCTATCAAACACTGACAGAACAGGGGCAGCACAGGGTTGGATACAGAGGAAAGCTCCCTCTACACTGTCCCGTATCAAACACTGACAGAACAGGGGCAGCACAGGGTTGGATACAGAGTAAAGCTCCCTCTACACTGTCCCCTATCAAACACTGACAGAACAGGGGCAGCACAGGGTTGGATACAGAGTAAAGCTCCCTCTACACTGTCCCCTATCAAACACTGACAGAACAGGGGCAGCACAGGGTTGGATACAGAGGAAAGCTCCCTCTACACTGTCCCGTATCAAACACTGACAGAACAGGGGCAGCACAGGGTTGGATACAGAGTAAAGCTCCCTCTACACTGTCCCCTATCAAACACTGACAGAACAGGGGCAGCACAGGGTTGGATACAGAGTAAAGCTCCCTCTACACTGTCCCCTATCAAACACTGACAGAACAGGGGCAGCACAGGGTTGGATACAGAGGAAAGCTCCCTCTACACTGTCCCGTATCAAACACTGACAGAACAGGGGCAGCACAGGGTTGGATACAGAGGAAAGCTCCCTCTACACTGTCCCGTATCAAACACTGACAGAACAGGGGCAGCACAGGGTTGGATACAGAGGAAAGCTCCCTCTACACTGTCCCGTATCAAACACTGACAGAACAGGGGCAGCACAGGGTTGGATACAGAGTAAAGCTCCCTCTACACTGTCCCCTATCAAACACTGACAGAACAGGGGCAGCACAGGGTTGGATACAGAGGAAAGCTCCCTCTACACTGTCCCCTATCAAACACTGACAGAACAGGGGCAGCACAGGGTTGGATACAGAGGAAAGCTCCCTCTACACTGTCCCGTATCAAACACTGACAGAACAGGGGGCAGCACAGGGTTGGATACAGAGTAAAGCTCCCTCTACACTGTCCCCTATCAAACACTGACAGAACAGGGGCAGCACAGGGTTGGATACAGAGGAAAGCTCCCTCTACACTGTCCCCTATCAAACACTGACAGAACAGGGGCAGCACAGGGTTGGATACAGAGTAAAGCTCCCTCTACACTGTCCCGTATCAAACACTGACAGAACAGGGGCAGCACAGGGTGGATACAGAGGAAAGCTCCCTCTACACTGTCCCGTATCAAACACTGACAGAACAGGGGCAGCACAGGGTTGGATACAGAGGAAAGCTCCCTCTACACTGTCCCGTATCAAACACTGACAGAACAGGGGCAGCACAGGGTTGGATACAGAGTAAAGCTCCCTCTACACTGTCCCGTATCAAACACTGACAGAACAGGGGCAGCACAGGGTTGGATACAGAGTAAAGCTCCCTCTACACTGTCCCCTATCAAACACTGACAGAACAGGGGCAGCACAGGGTTGGATACAGAGGAAAGCTCCCTCTACACTGTCCCGTATCAAACACTGACAGAACAGGGGCAGCACAGGGTTGGATACAGAGTAAAGCTCCCTCTACACTGTCCCCTATCAAACACTGACAGAACAGGGGCAGCACAGGGTTGGATACAGAGGAAAGCTCCCTCTACACTGTCCCCTATCAAACACTGACAGAACAGGGGCAGCACAGGGTTGGATACAGAGTAAAGCTCCCTCTACACTGTCCCGTATCAAACACTGACAGAACAGGGGCAGCACAGGGTTGGATACAGAGTAAAGCTCCCTCTACACTGTCCCGTATCAAACACTGACAGAACAGGGGCAGCACAGGGTTGGATACAGAGGAAAGCTCCCTCTACACTGTCCCCTATCAAACACTGACAGAACAGGGGCAGCACAGGGTTGGATACAGAGTAAAGCTCCCTCTACACTGTCCCCTATCAAACACTGACAGAACAGGGGCAGCACAGGGTTGGATACAGAGGAAAGCTCCCTCTACACTGTCCCGTATCAAACACTGACAGAACAGGGGCAGCACAGGGTTGGATACAGAGTAAAGCTCCCCTCTACACTGTCCCCTATCAAACACTGACAGAACAGGGGCAGCACAGGGTTGGATACAGAGGAAAGCTCCCTCTACACTGTCCCGTATCAAACACTGACAGAACAGGGGCAGCACAGGGTTGGATACAGAGGAAAGCTCCCTCTACACTGTCCCCTATCAAACACTGACAGAACAGGGGCAGCACAGGGTTGGATACAGAGGAAAGCTCCCTCTACACTGTCCCCTATCAAACACTGACAGAACAGGGGCAGCACAGGGTTGGATACAGAGGAAAGCTCCCTCTACACTGTCCCGTATCAAACACTGACAGAACAGGGGCAGCACAGGGTTGGATACAGAGTAAAGCTCCCTCTACACTGTCCCGTATCAAACACTGACAGAACAGGGGCAGCACAGGGTTGGATACAGAGTAAAGCTCCCTCTACACTGTCCCCTATCAAACACTGACAGAACAGGGGCAGCACAGGGTTGAATACAGGGGAAAGCTCCCTCTACACTGTCCCGTATCAAACACTGACAGAACAGGGGCAGCACAGGGTTGGATACAGAGGAAAGCTCCCTCTACACTGTCCCGTATCAAACACTGACAGAACAGGGGCAGCACAGGGTTGGATACAGAGGAAAGCTCCCTCTACACTGTCCCGTATCAAACACTGACAGAACAGGGGCAGCACAGGGTTGGATACAGAGGAAAGCTCCCTCTACACTGTCCCGTATCAAACACTGACAGAACAGGGGCAGCACAGGGTTGGATACAGAGTAAAGCTCCCTCTACACTGTCCCCTATCAAACACTGACAGAACAGGGGCAGCACAGGGTTGGATACAGAGTAAAGCTCCCTCTACACTGTCCCGTATCAAACACTGACAGAACAGGGGCAGCACAGGGTTGGATACAGAGTAAAGCTCCCTCTACACTGTCCCGTATCAAACACTGACAGAACAGGGGCAGCACAGGGTTGGATACAGAGTAAAGCTCCCTCTACACTGTCCCCTATCAAACACTGACAGAACAGGGGCAGCACAGGGTTGGATACAGAGGAAAGCTCCCTCTACACTGTCCCGTATCAAACACTGACAGAACAGGGGCAGCACAGGGTTGGATACAGAGTAAAGCTCCCTCTACACTGTCCCGTATCAAACACTGACAGAACAGGGGCAGCACAGGGTTGGATACAGAGGAAAGCTCCCTCTACACTGTCCCCTATCAAACACTGACAGAACAGGGGCAGCACAGGGTTGGATACAGAGGAAAGCTCCCTCTACACTGTCCCCTATCAAACACTGACAGAACAGGGCAGCACAGGGTTGGATACAGAGTAAAGCTCCCTCTACACTGTCCCCTATCAAACACTGACAGAACAGGGGCAGCACAGGGTTGGATACAGAGTAAAGCTCCCTCTACACTGTCCCGTATCAAACACTGACAGAACAGGGGCAGCACAGGGTTGGATACAGAGTAAAGCTCCCTCTACACTGTCCCCTATCAAACACTGACAGAACAGGGGCAGCACAGGGTTGGATACAGAGTAAAGCTCCCTCTACACTGTCCCGTATCAAACACTGACAGAACAGGGGCAGCACAGGGTTGGATACAGAGTAAAGCTCCCTCTACACTGTCCCGTATCAAACACTGACAGAACAGGGGCAGCACAGGGTTGGATACAGAGGAAAGCTCCCTCTACACTGTCCCGTATCAAACACTGACAGAACAGGGGCAGCACAGGGTTGGATACAGAGTAAAGCTCCCTCTACACTGTCCCGTATCAAACACTGACAGAACAGGGGCAGCACAGGGTTGGATACAGAGTAAAGCTCCCTCTACACTGTCCCCTATCAAACACTGACAGAACAGGGGCAGCACAGGGTTGGATACAGAGGAAAGCTCCCTCTACACTGTCCCGTATCAAACACTGACAGAACAGGGGCAGCACAGGGTTGGATACAGAGGAAAGCTCCCTCTACACTGTCCCCTATCAAACACTGACAGAACAGGGGCAGCACAGGGTTGGATACAGAGTAAAGCTCCCTCTACACTGTCCCCTATCAAACACTGACAGAACAGGGGCAGCACAGGGTTGGATACAGAGTAAAGCTCCCTCTACACTGTCCCCTATCAAACACTGACAGAACAGGGGCAGCACAGGGTTGGATACAGAGTAAAGCTCCCTCTACACTGTCCCCTATCAAACACTGACAGAACAGGGGCAGCACAGGGTTGGATACAGAGTAAAGCTCCCTCTACACTGTCCCCTATCAAACACTGACAGAACAGGGGCAGCACCGGGTTGGATACAGAGTAAAGCTCCCTCTACACTGTCCCGTATCAAACACTGACAGAACAGGGGCAGCACAGGGTTGGATACAGAGTAAAGCTCCCTCTACACTGTCCCCTATCAAACACTGACAGAACAGGGGCAGCACAGGGTTGGATACAGAGTAAAGCTCCCTCTACACTGTCCCGTATCAAACACTGACAGAACAGGGGCAGCACAGGGTTGGATACAGAGGAAAGCTCCCTCTACACTGTCCCGTATCAAACACTGACAGAACAGGGGCAGCACAGGGTTGGATACAGAGGAAAGCTCCCTCTACACTGTCCCGTATCAAACACTGACAGAACAGGGGCAGCACAGGGTTGGATACAGAGTAAAGCTCCCTCTACACTGTCCCTATCAAACACTGACAGAACAGGGGCAGCACAGGGTTGGATACAGAGTAAAGCTCCCTCTACACTGTCCCGTATCAAACACTGACAGAACAGGGGCAGCACAGGGTTGGATACAGAGTAAAGCTCCCTCTACACTGTCCCCTATCAAACACTGACAGAACAGGGGCAGCACAGGGTTGGATACAGAGTAAAGCTCCCTCTACACTGTCCCCTATCAAACACTGACAGAACAGGGGCAGCACAGGGTTGGATACAGAGTAAAGCTCCCTCTACACTGTCCCGTATCAAACACTGACAGAACAGGGCAGCACAGGGTTGGATACAGAGTAAAGCTCCCCTCTACACTGTCCCCTATCAAACACTGACAGAACAGGGGCAGCACAGGGTTGGATACAGAGTAAAGCTCCCTCTACACTGTCCCCTATCAAACACTGACAGAACAGGGGCAGCACAGGGTTGGATACAGAGTAAAGCTCCCTCTACACTGTCCCTATCAAACACTGACAGAACAGGGGCAGCACAGGGTTGGATACAGAGTAAAGCTCCCTCTACACTGTCCCGTATCAAACACTGACAGAACAGGGGCAGCACAGGGTTGGATACAGAGTAAAGCTCCCTCTACACTGTCCCGTATCAAACACTGACAGAACAGGGGCAGCACAGGGTTGGATACAGAGGAAAGCTCCCTCTACACTGTCCCCTATCAAACACTGACAGAACAGGGGCAGCACAGGGTTGGATACAGAGTAAAGCTCCCTCTACACTGTCCCGTATCAAACACTGACAGAACAGGGGCAGCACAGGGTTGGATACAGAGGAAAGCTCCCTCTACACTGTCCCTATCAAACACTGACAGAACAGGGGCAGCACAGGGTTGGATACAGAGGAAAGCTCCCTCTACACTGTCCCCTATCAAACACTGACAGAACAGGGGCAGCACAGGGTTGGATACAGAGTAAAGCTCCCTCTACACTGTCCCGTATCAAACACTGACAGAACAGGGGCAGCACAGGGTTGGATACAGAGGAAAGCTCCCTCTACACTGTCCCGTATCAAACACTGACAGAACAGGGGCAGCACAGGGTTGGATACAGAGTAAAGCTCCCTCTACACTGTCCCGTATCAAACACTGACAGAACAGGGGCAGCACAGGGTTGGATACAGAGGAAAGCTCCCTCTACACTGTCCCGTATC
This sequence comes from Hemiscyllium ocellatum, assembly GCF_020745735.1. NCBI lineage: Eukaryota > Metazoa > Chordata > Chondrichthyes > Orectolobiformes > Hemiscylliidae > Hemiscyllium > Hemiscyllium ocellatum. The sequence goes on along the minus strand of NW_026869131.1, from coordinate 189,984 downwards.
AAACACTGACAGAACAGGGGCAGCACAGGGTTGGATACAGAGGAAAGCTCCCTCTACACTGTCCCGTATCAAACACTGACAGAACAGGGGCAGCACAGGGTTGGATACAGAGTAAAGCTCCCTCTACACTGTCCCGTATCAAACACTGACAGAACAGGGGCAGCACAGGGTTGGATACAGAGGAAAGCTCCCTCTACACTGTCCCCTATCAAACACTGACAGAACAGGGGCAGCACAGGGTTGGATACAGAGTAAAGCTCCCTCTACACTGTCCCGTATCAAACACTGACAGAACAGGGGCAGCACAGGGTTGGATACAGAGTAAAGCTCCCTCTACACTCTCCCCTATCAAACACTGACAGAACAGGGGCAGCACAGGGTTGGATACAGAGTAAAGCTCCCTCTACACTGTCCCCTATCAAACACTGACAGAACAGGGGCAGCACAGGGTTGGATACAGAGTAAAGCTCCCTCTACACTGTCCCGTATCAAACACTGACAGAACAGGGGCAGCACAGGGTTGGATACAGAGTAAAGCTCCCTCTACACTGTCCCCTATCAAACACTGACAGAACAGGGGCAGCACAGGGTTGGATACAGAGGAAAGCTCCCTCTACACTGTCCCGTATCAAACACTGACAGAACAGGGGCAGCACAGGGTTGGATACAGAGGAAAGCTCCCTCTACACTGTCCCCTATCAAACACTGACAGAACAGGGGCAGCACAGGGTTGGATACAGAGGAAAGCTCCCTCTACACTGTCCCCTATCAAACACTGACAGAACAGGGGCAGCACAGGGTTGGATACAGAGTAAAGCTCCCTCTACACTGTCCCGTATCAAACACTGACAGAACAGGGGCAGCACAGGGTTGGATACAGAGTAAAGCTCCCTCTACACTGTCCCCTATCAAACACTGACAGAACAGGGGCAGCACAGGGTTGGATACAGAGTAAAGCTCCCTCTACACCGTCCCGTATCAAACACTGACAGAACAGGGGCAGCACAGGGTTGGATACAGAGGAAAGCTCCCTCTACACTGTCCCGTATCAAACACTGACAGAAGAGGGGCAGCACAGGGTTGGATACAGAGTAAAGCTCCCTCTACACTGTCCCGTATCAAACACTGACAGAACAGGGGCAGCACAGGGTTGGATACAGAGTAAAGCTCCCTCTACACTGTCCCGTATCAAACACTGACAGAACAGGGGCAGCACAGGGTTGGATACAGAGGAAAGCTCCCTCTACACTGTCCCGTATCAAACACTGACAGAACAGGGGCAGCACAGGGTTGGATACAGAGGAAAGCTCCCTCTACACTGTCCCCTATCAAACACTGACAGAACAGGGGCAGCACAGGGTTGAATACAGGGGAAAGCTCCCTCTACACTGTCCCCTATCAAACACTGACAGAACAGGGGCAGCACAGGGTTGGATACAGAGTAAAGCTCCCTCTACACTGTCCCGTATCAAACACTGACAGAACAGGGGCAGCACAGGGTTGGATACAGAGGAAAGCTCCCTCTACACTGTCCCGTATCAAACACTGACAGAACAGGGGCAGCACAGGGTTGGATACAGAGTAAAGCTCCCTCTACACTGTCCCGTATCAAACACTTACAGAACAGGGGCAGCACAGGGTTGGATACAGAGTAAAGCTCCCTCTACACTGTCCCCTATCAAACACTGACAGAACAGGGGCAGCACAGGGTTGGATACAGAGTAAAGCTCCCTCTACACTGTCCCCTATCAAACACTGACAGAACAGGGGCAGCACAGGGTTGGATACAGAGTAAAGCTCCCTCTACACTGTCCCCTATCAAACACTGACAGAACAGGGGCAGCACAGGGTTGGATACAGAGTAAAGCTCCCTCTACACTGTCCCGTATCAAACACTGACAGAACAGGGGCAGCACAGGGTTGAATACAGGGGAAAGCTCCCTCTACACTGTCCCCTATCAAACACTGACAGAACAGGGGCAGCACAGGGTTGGATACAGAGTAAAGCTCCCTCTACACTGTCCCGTATCAAACACTGACAGAACAGGGGCAGCACAGGGTTGGATACAGAGGAAAGCTCCCTCTACACTGTCCCGTATCAAACACTGACAGAACAGGGGCAGCACAGGGTTGGATACAGAGTAAAGCTCCCTCTACACTGTCCCGTATCAAACACTTACAGAACAGGGGCAGCACAGGGTTGGATACAGAGTAAAGCTCCCTCTACACTGTCCCGTATCAAACACTGACAGAACAGGGGCAGCACAGGGTTGGATACAGAGTAAAGCTCCCTCTACACTGTCCCCTATCAAACACTGACAGAACAGGGGCAGCACAGGGTTGGATACAGAGTAAAGCTCCCTCTACACTGTCCCCTATCAAACACTGACAGAACAGGGGCAGCACAGGGTTGGATACAGAGTAAAGCTCCCTCTACACTGTCCCCTATCAAACACTGACAGAACAGGGGCAGCACAGGGTTGGATACAGAGTAAAGCTCCCTCTACACTGTCCCTATCAAACACTGACAGAACAGGGGCAGCACAGGGTTGGATACAGAGTAAAGCTCCCTCTACACTGTCCCGTATCAAACACTGACAGAACAGGGCAGCACAGGGTTGGATACAGAGGAAAGCTCCCTCTACACTGTCCCGTATCAAACACTGACAGAACAGGGGCAGCACAGGGTTGGATACAGAGTAAAGCTCCCTCTACACTGTCCCCTATCAAACACTGACAGAACAGGGGCAGCACAGGGTTGGATACAGAGGAAAGCTCCCTCTACACTGTCCCGTATCAAACACTGACAGAACAGGGGCAGCACAGGGTTGGATACAGAGGAAAGCTCCCTCTACACTGTCCCTATCAAACACTGACAGAACAGGGGCAGCACAGGGTTGGATACAGAGGAAAGCTCCCTCTACACTGTCCCGTATCAAACACTGACAGAACAGGGGCAGCACAGGGTTGGATACAGAGGAAAGCTCCCTCTACACTGTCCCGTATCAAACACTGACAGAACAGGGGCAGCACAGGGTTGGATACAGAGTAAAGCTCCCTCTACACTGTCCCCTATCAAACACTGACAGAACAGGGGCAGCACAGGGTTGGATACAGAGGAAAGCTCCCTCTACACTGTCCCGTATCAAACACTGACAGAACAGGGGCAGCACAGGGTTGGATACAGAGGAAAGCTCCCTCTACACTGTCCCGTATCAAACACTGACAGAACAGGGGCAGCACAGGGTTGGATACAGAGGAAAGCTCCCTCTACACTGTCCCGTATCAAACACTGACAGAACAGGGGCAGCACAGGGTTGGATACAGAGGAAAGCTCCCTCTACACTGTCCCCTATCAAACACTGACAGAACAGGGGCAGCACAGGGTTGGATACAGAGGAAAGCTCCCTCTACACTGTCCCGTATCAAACACTGACAGAACAGGGGCAGCACAGGGTTGGATACTGAGTAAAGCTCCCTCTACACTGTCCCGTATCAAACACTGACAGAACAGGGGCAGCACAGGGTTGGATACAGAGTAAAGCTCCCTCTACACTGTCCCGTATCAAACACTGACAGAACAGGGGCAGCACAGGGTTGGATACAGAGTAAGCTCCCTCTACACTGTCCCTATCAAACACTGACAGAACAGGGGCAGCACAGGGTTGGATACAGAGTAAAGCTCCCTCTACACTGTCCCGTATCAAACACTGACAGAACAGGGGCAGCACAGGGTTGGATACAGAGTAAAGCTCCCTCTACACTGTCCCGTATCAAACACTGACAGAACAGGGGCAGCACAGGGTTGGATACAGAGGAAAGCTCCCTCTACACTGTCCCGTATCAAACACTGACAGAACAGGGGCAGCACAGGGTTGGATACAGAGTAAAGCTCCCTCTACACTGTCCCCTATCAAACACTGACAGAACAGGGGCAGCACAGGGTTGGATACAGAGTAAAGCTCCCTCTACACTGTCCCCTATCAAACACTGACAGAACAGGGGCAGCACAGGGTTGGATACAGAGTAAAGCTCCCTCTACACTGTCCCGTATCAAACACTGACAGAACAGGGGCAGCACAGGGTTGGATACAGAGTAAAGCTCCCTCTACACTGTCCCTATCAAACACTGACAGAACAGGGGCAGCACAGGGTTGGATACAGAGTAAAGCTCCCTCTACACTGTCCCGTATCAAACACTGACAGAACAGGGGCAGCACAGGGTTGGATACAGAGTAAAGCTCCCTCTACACTGTCCCCTATCAAACACTGACAGAACAGGGGCAGCACAGGGTTGGATACAGAGTAAAGCTCCCTCTACACTGTCCCCTATCAAACACTGACAGAACAGGGGCAGCACAGGGTTGGATACAGAGGAAAGCTCCCTCTACACTGTCCCGTATCAAACACTGACAGAACAGGGCAGCACAGGGTTGGATACAGAGTAAAGCTCCCTCTACACTGTCCCGTATCAAACACTGACAGAACAGGGGCAGCACAGGGTTGGATACAGAGTAAAGCTCCCTCTACACTGTCCCGTATCAAACACTGACAGAACAGGGGCAGCACAGGGTTGGATACAGAGTAAAGCTCCCTCTACACTGTCCCGTATCAAACACTGACAGAACAGGGGCAGCACAGGGTTGGATACAGAGGAAAGCTCCCTCTACACTGTCCCCTATCAAACACTGACAGAACAGGGGCAGCACAGGGTTGGATACAGAGTAAAGCTCCCTCTACACTGTCCCCTATCAAACACTGACAGAACAGGGGCAGCACAGGGTTGGATACAGAGTAAAGCTCCCTCTACACTGTCCCCTATCAAACACTGACAGAACAGGGGCAGCACAGGGTTGGATACAGAGTAAAGCTCCCTCTACACTGTCCCCTATCAAACACTGACAGAACAGGGGCAGCACAGGGTTGGATACAGAGTAAAGCTCCCTCTACACTGTCCCCTATCAAACACTGACAGAACAGGGGCAGCACAGGGTTGGATACAGAGTAAAGCTCCCTCTACACTGTCCCCTATCAAACACTGACAGAACAGGGGCAGCACAGGGTTGGATACAGAGGAAAGCTCCCTCTACACTGTCCCGTATCAAACACTGACAGAACAGGGGCAGCACAGGGTTGGATACAGAGGAAAGCTCCCTCTACACTGTCCCGTATCAAACACTGACAGAACAGGGGCAGCACAGGGTTGGATACAGAGTAAAGCTCCCTCTACACTGTCCCGTATCAAACACTGACAGAACAGGGGCAGCACAGGGTTGGATACAGAGGAAAGCTCCCTCTACACTGTCCCGTATCAAACACTGACAGAACAGGGGCAGCACAGGGTTGGATACAGAGTAAAGCTCCCTCTACACTCTCCCCTATCAAACACTGACAGAACAGGGGCAGCACAGGGTTGGATACAGTGGAAAGCTCCCTCTACACTGTCCCGTATCAAACACTGACAGAACAGGGGCAGCACAGGGTTGGATACAGAGTAAAGCTCCCTCTACACTGTCCCCTATCAAACACTGACAGAACAGGGCAGCACAGGGTTGGATACAGTGGAAAGCTCCCTCTACACTGTCCCGTATCAAACACTGACAGAACAGGGGCAGCACAGGGTTGGATACAGAGTAAAGCTCCCTCTACACTGTCCCCTATCAAACACTGACAGAACAGGGGCAGCACAGGGTTGGATACAGAGGAAAGCTCCCTCTACACTGTCCCTATCAAACACTGACAGAACAGGGGCAGCACAGGGTTGGATACAGAGGAAAGCTCCCTCTACACTGTCCCGTATCAAACACTGACAGAACAGGGGCAGCACAGGGTTGGATACAGAGTAAAGCTCCCTCTACACTGTCCCGTATCAAACACTGACAGAACAGGGGCAGCACAGGGTTGGATACAGAGTAAAGCTCCCTCTACACTGTCCCCTATCAAACACTGACAGAACAGGGGCAGCACAGGGTTGGATACAGAGTAAAGCTCCCTCTACACTGTCCCCTATCAAACACTGACAGAACAGGGGCAGCACAGGGTTGGATACAGAGTAAAGCTCCCTCTACACTGTCCCCTATCAAACACTGACAGAACAGGGGCAGCACAGGGTTGGATACAGAGTAAAGCTCCCTCTACACTGTCCCGTATCAAACACTGACAGAACAGGGGCAGCACAGGGTTGGATACAGAGTAAAGCTCCCTCTACACTGTCCCCTATCAAACACTGACAGAACAGGGGCAGCACAGGGTTGGATACAGAGTAAAGCTCCCTCTACACTGTCCCGTATCAAACACTGACAGAACAGGGGCAGCACAGGGTTGGATACAGAGTAAAGCTCCCTCTACACTGTCCCCTATCAAACACTGACAGAACAGGGGCAGCACAGGGTTGGATACAGAGGAAAGCTCCCTCTACACTGTCCCTATCAAACACTGACAGAACAGGGGCAGCACAGGGTTGGATACAGAGGAAAGCTCCCTCTACACTGTCCCGTATCAAACACTGACAGAACAGGGGCAGCACAGGGTTGGATACAGAGGAAAGCTCCCTCTACACTGTCCCCTATCAAACACTGACAGAACAGGGGCAGCACAGGGTTGGATACAGAGTAAAGCTCCCTCTACACTGTCCCCTATCAAACACTGACAGAACAGGGGCAGCACAGGGTTGGATACAGAGTAAAGCTCCCTCTACACTGTCCCGTATCAAACACTGACAGAACAGGGGCAGCACAGGGTTGGATACAGAGTAAAGCTCCCTCTACACTGTCCCTATCAAACACTGACAGAACAGGGGCAGCACAGGGTTGGATACAGAGTAAAGCTCCCTCTACACTGTCCCCTATCAAACACTGACAGAACAGGGGCAGCACAGGGTTGGATACAGAGGAAAGCTCCCTCTACACTGTCCCGTATCAAACACTGACAGAACAGGGGCAGCACAGGGTTGGATACAGAGGAAAGCTCCCTCTACACTGTCCCGTATCAAACACTGACAGAACAGGGGCAGCACAGGGTTGGATACAGAGGAAAGCTCCCTCTACACTGTCCCGTATCAAACACTGACAGAACAGGGGCAGCACAGGGTTGGATACAGAGGAAAGCTCCCTCTACACTGTCCCCTATCAAACACTGACAGAACAGGGGCAGCACAGGGTTGGATACAGAGGAAAGCTCCCTCTACACTGTCCCGTATCAAACACTGACAGAACAGGGGCAGCACAGGGTTGGATACAGAGTAAAGCTCCCTCTACACTGTCCCCTATCAAACACTGACAGAACAGGGGCAGCACAGGGTTGGATACAGAGTAAAGCTCCCTCTACACTGTCCCCTATCAAACACTGACAGAACAGGGGCAGCACAGGGTTGGATACAGAGGAAAGCTCCCTCTACACTGTCCCCTATCAAACACTGACAGAACAGGGGCAGCACAGGGTTGGATACAGAGTAAAGCTCCCTCTACACTGTCCCCTATCAAACACTGACAGAACAGGGGCAGCACAGGGTTGGATACAGAGGAAAGCTCCCTCTACACTGTCCCTATCAAACACTGACAGAACAGGGGCAGCACAGGGTTGGATACAGAGGAAAGCTCCCTCTACACTGTCCCGTATCAAACACTGACAGAACAGGGGCAGCACAGGGTTGGATACAGAGTAAAGCTCCCTCTACACTGTCCCCTATCAAACACTGACAGAACAGGGGCAGCACAGGGTTGGATACAGAGGAAAGCTCCCTCTACACTGTCCCGTATCAAACACTGACAGAACAGGGGCAGCACAGGGTTGGATACAGAGGAAAGCTCCCTCTACACTGTCCCCTATCAAACACTGACAGAACAGGGGCAGCACAGGGTTGGATACAGAGGAAAGCTCCCTCTACACTGTCCCGTATCAAACACTGACAGAACAGGGGCAGCACAGGGTTGGATACAGAGGAAAGCTCCCTCTACACTGTCCCCTATCAAACACTGACAGAACAGGGGCAGCACAGGGTTGGATACAGAGTAAAGCTCCCTCTACACTGTCCCCTATCAAACACTGACAGAACAGGGGCAGCACAGGGTTGGATACAGAGGAAAGCTCCCTCTACACTGTCCCGTATCAAACACTGACAGAACAGGGGCAGCACAGGGTTGGATACAGAGTAAAGCTCCCTCTACACTGTCCCGTATCAAACACTGACAGAACAGGGGCAGCACAGGGTTGGATACAGAGTAAAGCTCCCTCTACACTGTCCCCTATCAAACACTGACAGAACAGGGGCAGCACAGGGTTGAATACAGGGGAAAGCTCCCTCTACACTGTCCCGTATCAAACACTGACAGAACAGGGGCAGCACAGGGTTGGATACAGAGGAAAGCTCCCTCTACACTGTCCCGTATCAAACACTGACAGAACAGTGGCAGCACAGGGTTGGATACAGAGTAAAGCTCCCTCTACACTGTCCCGTATCAAACACTGACAGAACAGGGGCAGCACAGGGTTGGATACAGAGGAAAGCTCCCTCTACACTGTCCCGTATCAAACACTGACAGAACAGGGGCAGCACAGGGTTGGATACAGAGGAAAGCTCCCTCTACACTGTCCCCTATCAAACACTGACAGAACAGGGGCAGCACAGGGTTGGATACAGAGTAAAGCTCCCTCTACACTGTCCCCTATCAAACACTGACAGAACAGGGGCAGCACAGGGTTGGATACAGAGTAAAGCTCCCTCTACACTGTCCCCTATCAAACACTGACAGAACAGGGGCAGCACAGGGTTGGATACAGAGTAAAGCTCCCTCTACACTGTCCCGTATCAAACACTGACAGAACAGGGGCAGCACAGGGTTGGATACAGAGTAAAGCTCCCTCTACACTGTCCCGTATCAAACACTGACAGAACAGGGGCAGCACAGGGTTGGATACAGAGGAAAGCTCCCTCTACACTGTCCCCTATCAAACACTGACAGAACAGGGGCAGCACAGGGTTGGATACAGAGGAAAGCTCCCTCTACACTGTCCCGTATCAAACACTGACAGAACAGGGGCAGCACAGGGTTGGATACAGAGGAAAGCTCCCTCTACACTGTCCCGTATCAAACACTGACAGAACAGGGGCAGCACAGGGTTGGATACAGAGTAAAGCTCCCTCTACACTGTCCCCTATCAAACACTGACAGAACAGGGGCAGCACAGGGTTGGATACAGAGGAAAGCTCCCTCTACACTGTCCCGTATCAAACACTGACAGAACAGGGGCAGCACAGGGTTGGATACTGAGGAAAGCTCCCTCTACACTGTCCCGTATCAAACACTGACAGAACAGGGGCAGCACAGGGTTGGATACAGAGTAAAGCTCCCTCTACACTGTCCCGTATCAAACACTGACAGAACAGGGGCAGCACAGGGTTGGATACAGAGTAAAGCTCCCTCTACACTGTCCCCTATCAAACACTGACAGAACAGGGGCAGCACAGGGTTGGATACAGAGTAAAGCTCCCTCTACACTGTCCCGTATCAAACACTGACAGAACAGGGGCAGCACAGGGTTGGATACAGAGTAAAGCTCCCTCTACACTGTCCCGTATCAAACACTGACAGAACAGGGGCAGCACAGGGTTGGATACAGAGGAAAGCTCCCTCTACACTGTCCCGTATCAAACACTGACAGAACAGGGGCAGCACAGGGTTGGATACAGAGTAAAGCTCCCTCTACACTGTCCCCTATCAAACACTGACAGAACAGGGGCAGCACAGGGTTGGATACAGAGTAAAGCTCCCTCTACACTGTCCCCTATCAAACACTGACAGAACAGGGGCAGCACAGGGTTGGATACAGAGTAAAGCTCCCTCTACACTGTCCCCTATCAAACACTGACAGAACAGGGGCAGCACAGGGTTGGATACAGAGTAAAGCTCCCTCTACACTGTCCCGTATCAAACACTGACAGACAGGGGCAGCACAGGGTTGGATACAGAGTAAAGCTCCCTCTACACTGTCCCCTATCAAACACTGACAGAACAGGGGCAGCACAGGGTTGGATACAGAGTAAAGCTCCCTCTACACTGTCCCGTATCAAACACTGACAGAACAGGGCAGCACAGGGTTGGATACAGAGTAAAGCTCCCTCTACACTGTCCCCTATCAAACACTGACAGAACAGGGGCAGCACAGGGTTGGATACAGAGGAAAGCTCCCTCTACACTGTCCCGTATCAAACACTGACAGAACAGGGCAGCACAGGGTTGGATACAGAGTAAAGCTCCCTCTACACTGTCCCGTATCAAACACTGACAGAACAGGGGCAGCACAGGGTTGGATACAGAGTAAAGCTCCCTCTACACTGTCCCGTATCAAACACTGACAGAACAGGGGCAGCACAGGGTTGGATACAGAGTAAAGCTCCCTCTACACTGTCCCGTATCAAACACTGACAGAACCGGGGCAGCACAGGGTTGGATACAGAGGAAAGCTCCCTCTACACTGTCCCCTATCAAACACTGACAGAACAGGGGCAGCACAGGGTTGGATACAGAGTAAAGCTCCCTCTACACTGTCCCCTATCAAACACTGACAGGACAGGGGCAGCACAGGGTTGGATACAGAGTAAAGCTCCCTCTACACTGTCCCCTATCAAACACTGACAGAACAGGGGCAGCACAGGGTTGGATACAGAGGAAAGCTCCCTCTACACTGTCCCCTATCAAACACTGACAGAACAGGGCAGCACAGGGTTGGATACAGAGTAAAGCTCCCTCTACACTGTCCCCTATCAAACACTGACAGAACAGGGGCAGCACAGGGTTGGATACAGAGTAAAGCTCCCTCTACACTGTCCCCTATCAAACACTGACAGAACAGGGGCAGCACAGGGTTGAATACAGAGGAAAGCTCCCTCTACACTGTCCCGTATCAAACACTGACAGAACAGGGGCAGCACAGGGTTGAATACAGAGGAAAGCTCCCTCTACACTGTCCCGTATCAAACACTGACAGAACAGGGGCAGCACAGGGTTGGATACAGAGTAAAGCTCCCTCTACACTGTCCCGTATCAAACACTGACAGAACAGGGGCAGCACAGGGTTGGATACAGAGGAAAGCTCCCTCTACACTGTCCTGTGTCAAACACTGACAGAACAGGGGCAGCACAGGGTTGGATACAGAGTAAAGCTCCCTCTACACTGTCCCCTATCAAACACTGACAGAACAGGGGCAGCACAGGGTTGGATACAGTGGAAAGCTCCCTCTACACTCTCCCGTATCAAACACTGACAGAACAGGGGCAGCACAGGGTTGGATACAGAGTAAAGCTCCCTCTACACTCCCCTATCAAACACTGACAGAACAGGGGCAGCACAGGGTTGGATACAGTGGAAAGCTCCCTCTACACTGTCCCGTATCAAACACTGACAGAACAGGGGCAGCACAGGGTTGGATACAGAGTAAAGCTCCCTCTACACTGTCCCCTATCAAACACTGACAGAACAGGGGCAGCACAGGGTTGAATACAGAGGAAAGCTCCCTCTACACTGTCCCCTATCAAACACTGACAGAACAGGGGCAGCACAGGGTTGGATACAGAGGAAAGCTCCCTCTACACTGTCCCGTATCAAACACTGACAGAACAGGGGCAGCACAGGGTTGGATACAGAGTAAAGCTCCCTCTACACTCTCCCGTATCAAACACTGACAGAACAGGGGCAGCACAGGGTTGAATACAGAGTAAAGCTCCCTCTACACTCTCCCTATCAAACACTGACAGAACAGGGGCAGCACAGGGTTGGATACAGAGTAAAGCTCCCTCTACACTGTCCCCTATCAAACACTGACAGAACAGGGGCAGCACAGGGTTGGATACAGAGTAAAGCTCCCTCTACACTGTCCCTATCAAACACTGACAGAACAGGGGCAGCACAGGGTTGGATACAGAGTAAAGCTCCCTCTACACTGTCCCGTATCAAACACTGACAGAACAGGGGCAGCACAGGGTTGGATACAGAGTAAAGCTCCCTCTACACTGTCCCCTATCAAACACTGACAGAACAGGGGCAGCACAGGGTTGGATACAGAGTAAAGCTCCCTCTACACTGTCCCGTATCAAACACTGACAGAACAGGGGCAGCACAGGGTTGGATACAGAGTAAAGCTCCCTCTACACTGTCCCCTATCAAACACTGACAGAACAGGGGCAGCACAGGGTTGGATACAGAGGAAAGCTCCCTCTACACTGTCCCCTATCAAACACTGACAGAACAGGGGCAGCACAGGGTTGGATACAGAGGAAAGCTCCCTCTACACTGTCCCGTATCAAACACTGACAGAACAGGGGCAGCACAGGGTTGGATACAGAGTAAAGCTCCCTCTACACTGTCCCGTATCAAACACTGACAGAACAGGGGCAGCACAGGGTTGGATACAGAGTAAAGCTCCCTCTACACTGTCCCCTATCAAACACTGACAGAACAGGGGCAGCACAGGGTTGGATACAGAGTAAAGCTCCCTCTACACTGTCCCGTATCAAACACTGACAGAACAGGGGCAGCACAGGGTTGGATACAGAGGAAAGCTCCCTCTACACTGTCCCGTATCAAACACTGACAGAACAGGGGCAGCACAGGGTTGGATACAGAGTAAAGCTCCCTCTACACTGTCCCCTATCAAACACTGACAGAACAGGGGCAGCACAGGGTTGGATACAGAGGAAAGCTCCCTCTACACTGTCCCGTATCAAACACTGACAGAACAGGGGCAGCACAGGGTTGGATACAGAGGAAAGCTCCCTCTACACTGTCCCCTATCAAACACTGACAGAACAGGGGCAGCACAGGGTTGGATACAGAGTAAAGCTCCCTCTACACTGTCCCCTATCAAACACTGACAGAACAGGGGCAGCACAGGGTTGGATACAGAGTAAAGCTCCCTCTACACTGTCCCGTATCAAACACTGACAGAACAGGGGCAGCACAGGGTTGGATACAGAGTAAAGCTCCCTCTACACTGTCCCCTATCAAACACTGACAGAACAGGGCAGCACAGGGTTGGATACAGAGTAAAGCTCCCTCTACACTGTCCCCTATCAAACACTGACAGAACAGGGGCAGCACAGGGTTGGATACAGAGTAAAGCTCCCTCTACACTGTCCCGTATCAAACACTGACAGAACAGGGGCAGCACAGGGTTGGATACAGAGTAAAGCTCCCTCTACACTCTCCCTATCAAACACTGACAGAACAGGGGCAGCACAGGGTTGGATACAGAGGAAAGCTCCCTCTACACTGTCCCGTATCAAACACTGACAGAACAGGGGCAGCACAGGGTTGGATACAGAGTAAAGCTCCCTCTACACTGTCCCCTATCAAACACTGACAGAACAGGGGCAGCACAGGGTTGGATACAGAGGAAAGCTCCCTCTACACTCTCCCTATCAAACACTGACAGAACAGGGGCAGCACAGGGTTGGATACAGAGGAAAGCTCCCTCTACACTGTCCCGTATCAAACACTGACAGAACAGGGGCAGCACAGGGTTGGATACAGAGTAAAGCTCCCTCTACACTGTCCCCTATCAAACACTGACAGAACAGGGCAGCACAGGGTTGGATACAGAGGAAAGCTCCCTCTACACTGTCCCCTATCAAACACTGACAGAACAGGGGCAGCACAGGGTTGGATACAGAGTAAAGCTCCCTCTACACTGTCCCGTATCAAACACTGACAGAACAGGGCAGCACAGGGTTGGATACAGAGTAAAGCTCCCTCTACACTGTCCCGTATCAAACACTGACAGAACAGGGGCAGCACAGGGTTGGATACAGAGTAAAGCTCCCTCTACACTGTCCCCTATCAAACACTGACAGAACAGGGGCAGCACAGGGTTGGATACAGAGGAAAGCTCCCTCTACACTGTCCCGTATCAAACACTGACAGAACAGGGGCAGCACTGGGTTGGATACAGAGTAAAGCTCCCTCTACACTGTCCCCTATCAAACACTGACAGAACAGGGGCAGCACAGGGTTGGATACAGAGTAAAGCTCCCTCTACACTGTCCCGTATCAAACACTGACAGAACAGGGGCAGCACAGGGTTGGATACAGAGGAAAGCTCCCTCTACACTGTCCCCTATCAAACACTGACAGAACAGGGGCAGCACAGGGTTGGATACAGAGTAAGCTCCCTCTACACTGTCCCGTATCAAACACTGACAGAACAGGGGCAGCACGGGGTTGGATACAGAGTAAAGCTCCCTCTACACTGTCCCGTATCAAACACTGACAGAACAGGGGCAGCACAGGGTTGGATACAGAGGAAAGCTCCCTCTACACTGTCCCGTATCAAACACTGACAGAACAGGGGCAGCACAGGGTTGGATACAGAGTAAAGCTCCCTCTACACTGTCCCCTATCAAACACTGACAGAACAGGGGCAGCACAGGGTTGGATACAGAGGAAAGCTCCCTCTACACTGTCCCCTATCAAACACTGACAGAACAGGGGCAGCACAGGGTTGGATACAGAGTAAAGCTCCCTCTACACTGTCCCGTATCAAACACTGACAGAACAGGGGCAGCACAGGGTTGGATACAGAGTAAAGCTCCCTCTACACTGTCCCGTATCAAACACTGACAGAACAGGGGCAGCACAGGGTTGGATACAGAGTAAAGCTCCCTCTACACTGTCCCCTATCAAACACTGACAGAACAGGGGCAGCACAGGGTTGGATACAGAGTAAAGCTCCCTCTACACTGTCCCCTATCAAACACTGACAGAACAGGGGCAGCACAGGGTTGGATACAGAGGAAAGCTCCCTCTACACTGTCCCGTATCAAACACTGACAGAACAGGGGCAGCACAGGGTTGGATACAGAGGAAAGCTCCCTCTACACTGTCCCGTATCAAACACTGACAGAACAGGGGCAGCACAGGGTTGGATACAGAGGAAAGCTCCCTCTACACTGTCCCGTATCAAACACTGACAGAACAGGGGCAGCACAGGGTTGGATACAGAGTAAAGCTCCCTCTACACTGTCCCCTATCAAACACTGACAGAACAGGGGCAGCACAGGGTTGGATACAGAGGAAAGCTCCCTCTACACTGTCCCGTATCAAACACTGACAGAACAGGGGCAGCACAGGGTTGGATACAGAGGAAAGCTCCCTCTACACTGTCCCCTATCAAACACTGACAGAACAGGGGCAGCACAGGGTTGGATACAGAGGAAAGCTCCCTCTACACTGTCCCCTATCAAACACTGACAGAACAGGGGCAGCACAGGGTTGGATACAGAGGAAAGCTCCCTCTACACTGTCCCCTATCAAACACTGACAGAACAGGGGCAGCACAGGGTTGGATACAGAGTAAAGCTCCCTCTACACTGTCCCGTATCAAACACTGACAGGACAGGGGCAGCACAGGGTTGGATACAGAGGAAAGCTCCCTCTACACTGTCCCGTATCAAACACTGACAGAACAGGGGAAGCACAGGGTTGGATACAGAGTAAAGCTCCCTCTACACTGTCCCCTATCAAACACTGACAGAACAGGGGCAGCACAGGGTTGGATACAGAGTAAAGCTCCCTCTACACTGTCCCGTATCAAACACTGACAGAACAGGGGCAGCACAGGGTTGGATACAGAGTAAAGCTCCCTCTACACTGTCCCCTATCAAACACTGACAGAACAGGGGCAGCACAGGGTTGGATACAGAGTAAAGCTCCCTCTACACTGTCCCCTATCAAACACAGACAGAACAGGGGCAGCACAGGGTTGGATACAGAGGAAAGCTCCCTCTACACTGTCCCCTATCAAACACTGACAGAACAGGGGCAGCACAGGGTTGGATACAGAGGAAAGCTCCCTCTACACTGTCCCCTATCAAACACTGACAGAACAGGGGCAGCACAGGGTTGGATACAGAGTAAAGCTCCCTCTACACTGTCCCCTATCAAACACTGACAGAACAGGGGCAGCACAGGGTTGGATACAGAGTAAAGCTCCCTCTACACTGTCCCGTATCAAACACTGACAGAACAGGGGCAGCACAGGGTTGGATACAGAGGAAAGCTCCCTCTACACTGTCCCCTATCAAACACTGACAGAACAGGGGCAGCACAGGGTTGGATACAGAGTAAAGCTCCCTCTACACTGTCCCCTATCAAACACTGACAGAACAGGGGCAGCACAGGGTTGGATACAGAGTAAAGCTCCCTCTACACTGTCCCGTATCAAACACTGACAGAACAGGGGCAGCACTGGGTTGGATACAGAGTAAAGCTCCCTCTACACTGTCCCGTATCAAACACTGACAGAACAGGGGCAGCACAGGGTTGGATACAGAGGAAAGCTCCCTCTACACTGTCCCCTATCAAACACTGACAGAACAGGGGCAGCACAGGGTTGGATACAGAGTAAAGCTCCCTCTACACTGTCCCCTATCAAACACTGACAGAACAGGGGCAGCACAGGGTTGGATACAGAGGAAAGCTCCCTCTACACTGTCCCCTATCAAACACTGACAGAACAGGGGCAGCACAGGGTTGGATACAGAGTAAAGCTCCCTCTACACTGTCCCGTATCAAACACTGACAGAACAGGGGCAGCACAGGGTTGAATACAGAGGAAAGCTCCCTCTACACTGTCCCCTATCAAACACTGACAGAACAGGGCAGCACAGGGTTGGATACAGAGGAAAGCTCCCTCTACACTGTCCCGTATCAAACACTGACAGAACAGGGGCAGCACAGGGTTGGATACAGAGGAAAGCTCCCTCTACACTGTCCCCTATCAAACACTGACAGAACAGGGGCAGCACAGGGTTGGATACAGAGGAAAGCTCCCTCTACACTGTCCCCTATCAAACACTGACAGAACAGGGGCAGCACAGGGTTGAATACAGAGGAAAGCTCCCTCTACACTGTCCCGTATCAAACACTGACAGAACAGGGGCAGCACTGGGTTGGATACAGAGGAAAGCTCCCTCTACACTGTCCCTATCAAACACTGACAGAACAGGGCAGCACAGGGTTGGATACAGAGTAAAGCTCCCTCTACACTGTCCCCTATCAAACACTGACAGAACAGGGGCAGCACAGGGTTGGATACAGAGGAAAGCTCCCTCTACACTGTCCCCTATCAAACACTGACAGAACAGGGGCAGCACAGGGTTGGATACAGAGTAAAGCTCCCTCTACACTGTCCCGTATCAAACACTGACAGAACAGGGGCAGCACAGGGTTGGATACAGAGGAAAGCTCCCTCTACACTGTCCCGTATCAAACACTGACAGAACAGGGGCAGCACAGGGTTGGATACAGAGTAAAGCTCCCTCTACACTGTCCCGTATCAAACACTGACAGAACAGGGGCAGCACAGGGTTGGATACAGAGGAAAGCTCCCTCTACACTGTCCCGTATCAAACACTGACAGAACAGGGGCAGCACAGGGTTGGATACAGAGTAAAGCTCCCTCTACACTGTCCCGTATCAAACACTGACAGAACAGGGGCAGCACTGGGTTGGATACAGAGTAAAGCTCCCTCTACACTGTCCCGTATCAAACACTGACAGAACAGGGGCAGCACTGGGTTGGATACAGAGTAAAGCTCCCTCTACACTGTCCCCTATCAAACACTGACAGAACAGGGGCAGCACAGGGTTGGATACAGAGTAAAGCTCCCTCTACACTGTCCCCTATCAAACACTGACAGAACAGGGGCAGCACAGGGTTGGATACAGAGTAAAGCTCCCTCTACACTGTCCCCTATCAAACACTGACAGAACAGGGGCAGCACAGGGTTGGATACAGAGTAAAGCTCCCTCTACACTGTCCCCTATCAAACACTGACAGAACAGGGGCAGCACAGGGTTGGATACAGAGGAACGCTCCCTCTACACTGTCCCGTATCAAACACTGACAGAACAGGGGCAGCACAGGGTTGGATACAGAGTAAAGCTCCCTCTACACTGTCCCGTATCAAACACTGACAGAACAGGGGCAGCACAGGGTTGGATACAGAGGAAAGCTCCCTCTACACTGTCCCTATCAAACACTGACAGAACAGGGCAGCACAGGGTTGGATACAGAGTAAAGCTCCCTCTACACTGTCCCGTATCAAACACTGACAGAACAGGGGCAGCACGGGGTTGGATACAGAGTAAAGCTCCCTCTACACTGTCCCGTATCAAACACTGACAGAACAGGGGCAGCACAGGGTTGGATACAGAGTAAAGCTCCCTCTACACTGTCCCCTATCAAACACTGACAGACCAGGGGCAGCACAGGGTTGGATACAGAGTAAAGCTCCCTCTACACTCTCCCCTATCAAACACTGACAGAACAGGGGCAGCACAGGGTTGGATACAGAGTAAAGCTCCCTCTACACTGTCCCCTATCAAACACTGACAGAACAGGGGCAGCACAGGGTTGGATACAGAGTAAAGCTCCCTCTACACTGTCCCGTATCAAACACTGACAGAACAGGGGCAGCACAGGGTTGGATACAGAGTAAAGCTCCCTCTACACTGTCCCCTATCAAACACTGACAGAACAGGGGCAGCACAGGGTTGGATACAGAGTAAAGCTCCCTCTACACTGTCCCCTATCAAACACTGACAGAACAGGGCAGCACAGGGTTGGATACAGAGTAAAGCTCCCTCTACACTGTCCCTATCAAACACTGACAGAACAGGGGCAGCACAGGGTTGGATACAGAGTAAAGCTCCCTCTACACTGTCCCGTATCAAACACTGACAGAACAGGGCCAGCACAGGGTTGGATACAGAGTAAAGCTCCCTCTACACTGTCCCGTATCAAACACTGACAGAACAGGGCCAGCACAGGGTTGGATACAGAGGAAAGCTCCCTCTACACTGTCCCGTATCAAACACTGACAGAACAGGGGCAGCACAGGGTTGGATACAGAGGAAAGCTCCCTCTACACTGTCCCGTATCAAACACTGACAGAACAGGGGCAGCACAGGGTTGGATACAGAGGAAAGCTCCCTCTACACTCTCCCGTATCAAACACTGACAGAACAGGGGCAGCACAGGGTTGGATACAGAGGAAAGCTCCCTCTACACTGTCCCGTATCAAACACTGACAGAACAGGGGCAGCACAGGGTTGAATACAGAGGAAAGCTCCCTCTACACTGTCCCCTATCAAACACTGACAGAACAGGGGCAGCACAGGGTTGAATACAGAGGAAAGCTCCCTCTACACTGTCCCGTATCAAACACTGACAGAACAGGGGCAGCACAGGGTTGGATACAGAGTAAAGCTCCCTCTACACTGTCCCCTATCAAACACTGACAGAACAGGGGCAGCACAGGGTTGGATACAGAGGAAAGCTCCCTCTACACTGTCCCGTATCAAACACTGACAGAACAGGGGCAGCACAGGGTTGGATACAGAGGAAAGCTCCCTCTACACTGTCCCCTATCAAACACTGACAGAACAGGGGCAGCACAGGGTTGGATACAGAGTAAAGCTCCCTCTACACTGTCCCCTATCAAACACTGACAGAACAGGGGCAGCACAGGGTTGGATACAGAGGAAAGCTCCCTCTACACTGTCCCGTATCAAACACTGACAGAACAGGGGCAGCACAGGGTTGGATACAGAGGAAAGCTCCCTCTACACTGTCCCGTATCAAACACTGACAGAACAGGGGCAGCACAGGGTTGGATACAGAGGAAAGCTCCCTCTACACTGTCCCGTATCAAACACTGACAGAACAGGGGCAGCACAGGGTTGGATACAGAGGAAAGCTCCCTCTACACTGTCCCCTATCAAACACTGACAGAACAGGGGCAGCACAGGGTTGGATACAGAGTAAAGCTCCCTCTACACTGTCCCTATCAAACACTGACAGAACAGGGCAGCACAGGGTTGGATACAGAGGAAAGCTCCCTCTACACTGTCCCCTATCAAACACTGACAGAACAGGGGCAGCACAGGGTTGGATACAGAGTAAAGCTCCCTCTACACTCCCCTATCAAACACTGACAGAACAGGGCAGCACAGGGTTGGATACAGAGGAAAGCTCCCTCTACACTGTCCCGTATCAAACACTGACAGAACAGGGGCAGCACAGGGTTGGATACAGAGGAAAGCTCCCTCTACACTGTCCCCTATCAAACACTGACAGAACAGGGGCAGCACAGGGTTGGATACAGAGTAAAGCTCCCTCTACACTGTCCCGTATCAAACACTGACAGAACAGGGGCAGCACAGGGTTGGATACAGAGTAAAGCTCCCTCTACACTGTCCCGTATCAAACACTGACAGAACAGGGGCAGCACAGGGTTGGATACAGAGGAAAGCTCCCTCTACACTGTCCCGTATCAAACACTGACAGAACAGGGGCAGCACAGGGTTGGAAACAGAGTAAAGCTCACTCTACACTGTCCCGTATCAAACACTGACAGAACAGGGGCAGCACAGGGTGGATACAGAGGAAAGCTCCCTCTACACTGTCCCGTATCAAACACTGACAGAACAGGGGCAGCACAGGGTTGGATACAGAGGAAAGCTCCCTCTACACTGTCCCGTATCAAACACTGACAGAACAGGGGCAGCACAGGGTTGGATACAGAGGAAAGCTCCCTCTACACTGTCCCGTATCAAACACTGACAGAACAGGGGCAGCACAGGGTTGGATACAGAGTAAAGCTCCCTCTACACTCTCCCCTATCAAACACTGACAGAACAGGGGCAGCACAGGGTTGGATACAGAGTAAAGCTCCCTCTACACTGTCCCGTATCAAACACTGACAGAACAGGGGCAGCACAGGGTTGGATACAGAGGAAAGCTCCCTCTACACTGTCCCCTATCAAACACTGACAGAACAGGGGCAGCACAGGGTTGATACAGAGTAAAGCTCCCTCTACACTGTCCCGTATCAAACACTGACAGAACAGGGGCAGCACAGGGTTGGATACAGAGGAAAGCTCCCTCTACACTGTCCCGTATCAAACACTGACAGAACAGGGGCAGCACAGGGTTGGATACAGAGGAAAGCTCCCTCGACACTGTCCCGTATCAAACACTGACAGAACAGGGGCAGCACAGGGTTGGATACAGAGTAAAGCTCCCTCTACACTGTCCCGTATCAAACACTGACAGAACAGGGGCAGCACAGGGTTGGATACAGAGTAAAGCTCCCTCTACACTGTCCCGTATCAAACACTGACAGAACAGGGGCAGCACAGGGTTGGATACAGAGGAAAGCTCCCTCTACACTGTCCCGTATCAAACACTGACAGAACAGGGGCAGCACAGGGTTGGATACAGAGTAAAGCTCCCTCTACACTCTCCCGTATCAAACACTGACAGAACAGGGGCAGCACAGGGTTGGATACAGAGTAAAGCTCCCTCTACACTGTCCCCTATCAAACACTGACAGAACAGGGGCAGCACAGGGTTGGATACAGAGTAAAGCTCCCTCTACACTGTCCCTATCAAACACTGACAGAACAGGGGCAGCACAGGGTTGGATACAGAGGAAAGCTCCCTCTACACTGTCCCGTATCAAACACTGACAGAACAGGGGCAGCACAGGGTTGGATACAGAGGAAAGCTCCCTCTACACTGTCCCCTATCAAACACTGACAGAACAGGGGCAGCACAGGGTTGGATACAGAGGAAAGCTCCCTCTACACTGTCCCGTATCAAACACTGACAGAACAGGGGCAGCACAGGGTTGGATACAGAGTAAAGCTCCCTCTACACTGTCCCCTATCAAACACTGACAGAACAGGGGCAGCACAGGGTTGGATACAGAGGAAAGCTCCCTCTACACTGTCCCCTATCAAACACTGACAGAACAGGGGCAGCACAGGGTTGGATACAGAGGAAAGCTCCCTCTACACTGTCCCCTATCAAACACTGACAGAACAGGGGCAGCACAGGGTTGGATACAGAGTAAAGCTCCCTCTACACTGTCCCGTATCAAACACTGACAGAACAGGGGCAGCACATGGTTGGATACAGAGGAAAGCTCCCTCTACACTGTCCCCTATCAAACACTGACAGAACAGGGGCAGCACAGGGTTGGATACAGAGTAAAGCTCCCTCTACACTGTCCCGTATCATACACTGACAGAACAGGGGCAGCACGGGGTTGTATACAGAGTAAAGCTCCCTCTACACTCTCCCCTATCAAACACTGACAGAACAGGGGCAGCACAGGGTTGGATACAGAGGAAAGCTCCCTCTACACTGTCCCGTATCATACACTGACAGAACAGGGGCAGCACGGGGTTGTATACAGAGTAAAGCTCCCTCTACACTGTCCCCTATCAAACACTGACAGAACAGGGGCAGCACAGGGTTGGATACAGAGTAAAGCTCCCTCTACACTGTCCCCTATCAAACACTGACAGAACAGGGGCAGCACGGGGTTGTATACAGAGTAAAGCTCCCTCTACACTGTCCCCTATCAAACACTGACAGAACAGGGGCAGCACAGGGTTGGATACAGGGGAAAGCTCCCTCTACACTCTCCCCTATCAAACACTGACAGAACAGGGGCAGCACAGGGTTGGATACAGAGTAAAGCTCCCTCTACACTGTCCCCTATCAAACACTGACAGAACAGGGGCAGCACAGGGTTGGATACAGAGGAAAGCTCCCTCTACACTGTCCCGTATCAAACACTGACAGAACAGGGGCAGCACAGGGTTGGATACAGAGTAAGCTCCCTCTACACTGTCCCCTATCAAACACTGACAGAACAGGGGCAGCACAGGGTTGGATACAGAGGAAAGCTCCCTCTACACTGTCCCCTATCAAACACTGACAGAACAGGGGCAGCACAGGGTTGGATACAGAGTAAAGCTCCCTCTACACTGTCCCTATCAAACACTGACAGAACAGGGGCAGCACAGGGTTGGATACAGAGTAAAGCTCCCTCTACACTGTCCCGTATCAAACACTGACAGAACAGGGGCAGCACAGGGTTGGATACAGAGGAAAGCTCCCTCTACACTGTCCCGTATCAAACACTGACAGAACAGGGGCAGCACAGGGTTGGATACAGAGTAAAGCTCCCTCTACACTCTCCCGTATCAAACACTGACAGAACAGGGGCAGCACAGGGTTGGATACAGAGGAAAGCTCCCTCTACACTGTCCCGTATCAAACACTGACAGAACAGGGGCAGCACAGGGTTGGATACAGAGGAAAGCTCCCTCTACACTGTCCCGTATCAAACACTGACAGAACAGGGGCAGCACAGGGTTGGATACAGAGTAAAGCTCCCTCTACACTCTCCCCTATCAAACACTGACAGAACAGGGGCAGCACAGGGTTGGATACAGAGGAAAGCTCCCTCTACACTGTCCCCTATCAAACACTGACAGAACAGGGGCAGCACAGGGTTGGATACAGAGTAAAGCTCCCTCTACACTGTCCCGTATCAAACACTGACAGAACAGGGGCAGCACAGGGTTGGATACAGAGTAAAGCTCCCTCTACACTGTCCCCTATCAAACACTGACAGAACAGGGGCAGCACAGGGTTGAATACAGAGTAAAGCTCCCTCTACACTGTCCCGTATCAAACACTGACAGAACAGGGGCAGCACAGGGTTGGATACAGAGGAAAGCTCCCTCTACACTGTCCCGTATCAAACACTGACAGAACAGGGGCAGCACAGGGTTGGATACAGAGGAAAGCTCCCTCTACACTGTCCCGTATCAAACACTGACAGAACAGGGGCAGCACAGGGTTGGATACAGAGTAAAGCTCCCTCTACACTGTCCCGTATCAAACACTGACAGAACAGGGGCAGCACAGGGTTGGATACAGAGGAAAGCTCCCTCTACACTGTCCCCTATCAAACTCTGACAGAACAGGGGCAGCACAGGGTTGGATACAGAGTACAGCTCCCTCTACACTGTCCCGTATCAAACACTGACAGAACAGGGCAGCACAGGGTTGGATACAGAGTAAAGCTCCCTCTACACTGTCCCCTATCAAACACTGACAGAACAGGGGCAGCACAGGGTTGGATACAGAGGAAAGCTCCCACTACACTCTCCCCTATCAAACACTGACAGAACAGGGGCAGCACAGGGTTGGATACAGAGGAAAGCTCCCACTACACTCTCCCCTATCAAACACTGACAGAACAGGGGCAGCACAGGGTTGAATACAGAGTAAAGCTCCCTCTACACTGTCCCGTATCAAACACTGACAGAACAGGGGCAGCACAGGGTTGGATACAGAGGAAAGCTCCCTCTACACTGTCCCGTATCAAACACTGACAGAACAGGGGCAGCACAGGGTTGGATACAGAGGAAAGCTCCCTCTACACTGTCCCGTATCAAACACTGACAGAACAGGGGCAGCACAGGGTTGGATACAGAGGAAAGCTCCCTCTACACTGTCCCCTATCAAACACTGACAGAACAGGGGCAGCACAGGGTTGGATACAGAGTAAAGCTCCCTCTACACTGTCCCCTATCAAACACTGACAGAACAGGGGCAGCACAGGGTTGGATACAGAGTAAAGCTCCCTCTACACTGTCCCCTATCAAACACTGACAGAACAGGGGCAGCACAGGGTTGGATACAGAGTAAAGCTCCCTCTACACTGTCCCGTATCAAACACTGACAGAACAGGGGCAGCACAGGGTTGGATACAGAGTAAAGCTCCCTCTACACTGTCCCCTATCAAACACTGACAGAACAGGGGCAGCACAGGGTTGGATACAGAGTAAAGCTCCCTCTACACTGTCCCCTATCAAACACTGACAGAACAGGGGCAGCACAGGGTTGGATACAGAGTAAAGCTCCCTCTACACTGTCCCGTATCAAACACTGACAGAACAGGGGCAGCACAGGGTTGGATACAGAGGAAAGCTCCCTCTACACTGTCCCGTATCAAACACTGACAGAACAGGGGCAGCACAGGGTTGGATACAGAGGAAAGCTCCCTCTACACTGTCCCGTATCAAACACTGACAGAACAGGGGCAGCACAGGGTTGGATACAGAGTAAAGCTCCCTCTACACTGTCCCCTATCAAACACTGACAGAACAGGGGCAGCACAGGGTTGGATACAGAGTAAAGCTCCCTCTACACTGTCCCGTATCAAACACTGACAGAACAGGGGCAGCACAGGGTTGGATACAGAGGAAAGCTCCCTCTACACTGTCCCGTATCAAACACTGACAGAACAGGGGCAGCACAGGGTTGGATACAGAGTAAAGCTCCCTCTACACTGTCCCCTATCAAACACTGACAGAACAGGGGCAGCACAGGGTTGGATACAGAGGAAAGCTCCCTCTACACTGTCCCCTATCAAACACTGACAGAACAGGGGCAGCACAGGGTTGGATACAGAGGAAAGCTCCCTCTACACTGTCCCCTATCAAACACTGACAGAACAGGGGCAGCACAGGGTTGGATACAGAGGAAAGCTCCCTCTACACTGTCCCGTATCAAACACTGACAGAACAGGGGCAGCACATGGTTGGATACAGAGGAAAGCTCCCTCTACACTGTCCCGTATCAAACACTGACAGAACAGGGGCAGCACAGGGTTGGATACAGAGTAAAGCTCCCTCTACACTGTCCCCTATCAAACACTGACAGAACAGGGGCAGCACAGGGTTGGATACAGAGTAAAGCTCCCTCTACACTGTCCCGTATCAAACACTGACAGAACAGGGTCAGCACAGGGTTGGATACAGAGGAAAGCTCCCTCTACACTCTCCCCTATCAAACACTGACAGAACAGGGGCAGCACAGGGTTGGATACAGAGTAAAGCTCCCTCTACACTGTCCCCTATCAAACACTGACAGAACAGGGGCAGCACGGGGTTGGATACAGAGGAAAGCTCCCTCTACACTGTCCCGTATCAAACACTGACAGAACAGGGGCAGCACAGGGTTGGATACAGAGGAAAGCTCCCTCTACACTGTCCCCTATCAAACACTGACAGAACAGGGGCAGCACCGGGTTGGATACAGAGTAAAGCTCCCTCTACACTGTCCCCTATCAAACACTGACAGAACAGGGGCAGCACAGGGTTGGATACAGAGTAAAGCTCCCTCTACACTGTCCCGTATCAAACACTGACAGAACAGGGGCAGCACAGGGTTGAATACAGAGGAAAGCTCCCTCTACACTGTCCCCTATCAAACACTGACAGAACAGGGGCAGCACAGGGTTGGATACAGAGGAAAGCTCCCTCTACACTGTCCCGTATCAAACACTGACAGAACAGGGGCAGCACAGGGTTGGATACAGAGTAAAGCTCCCTCTACACTGTCCCCTATCAAACACTGACAGAACAGGGGCAGCACAGGGTTGGATACAGAGGAAAGCTCCCTCTACACTGTCCCCTATCAAACACTGACAGAACAGGGGCAGCACAGGGTTGGATACAGAGGAAAGCTCCCTCTACACTGTCCCCTATCAAACACTGACAGAACAGGGGCAGCACAGGGTTGGATACAGAGGAAAGCTCCCTCTACACTGTCCCGTATCAAACACTGACAGAACAGGGGCAGCACAGGGTTGGATACAGAGTAAAGCTCCCTCTACACTGTCCCCTATCAAACACTGACAGAACAGGGGCAGCACAGGGTTGGATACAGGGGAAAGCTCCCTCTACACTGTCCCGTTTCAAACACTGACAGAACAGGGGCAGCACAGGGTTGGATACAGAGGAAAGCTCCCTCTACACTGTCCCCTATCAAACACTGACAGAACAGGGGCAGCACAGGGTTGGATACAGAGTAAAGCTCCCTCTACACTGTCCCCTATCAAACACTGACAGAACAGGGGCAGGACAGGGTTGGATACAGAGTAAAGCTCCCTCTACACTGTCCCGTATCAAACACTGACAGAACAGGGGCAGCACAGGGTTGGATACAGAGTAAAGCTCCCTCTACACTGTCCCCTATCAAACACTGACAGAACAGGGGCAGCACAGGGTTGGATACAGAGGAAAGCTCCCTCTACACTGTCCCGTATCAAACACTGACAGAACAGGGGCAGCACAGGGTTGGATACAGAGGAAAGCTCCCTCTACACTGTCCCGTATCAAACACTGACAGAACAGGGGCAGCACAGGGTTGGATACAGAGGAAAGCTCCCTCTACACTGTCCCCTATCAAACACTGACAGAACAGGGGCAGCACGGGGTTGGATACAGAGGAAAGCTCCCTCTACACTGTCCCTATCAAACACTGACAGAACAGGGGCAGCACAGGGTTGGATACAGAGGAAAGCTCCCTCTACACTCTCCCCCTATCAAACACTGACAGAACAGGGGCAGCACAGGGTTGGATACAGAGGAAAGCTCCCTCTACACTGTCCCCTATCAAACACTGACAGAACAGGGGCAGCACAGGGTTGGATACAGAGGAAAGCTCCCTCTACACTGTCCCTATCAAACACTGACAGAACAGGGGCAGCACAGGGTTGGATACAGAGTAAAGCTCCCTCTACACTGTCCCCTATCAAACACTGACAGAACAGGGGCAGCACGGGGTTGGATACAGAGGAAAGCTCCCTCTACACTCTCCCCTATCAAACACTGACAGAACAGGGGCAGCACAGGGTTGGATACAGAGGAAAGCTCCCTCTACACTGTCCCGTATCAAACACTGACAGAACAGGGGCAGCACAGGGTTGGATACAGAGGAAAGCTCCCTCTACACTGTCCCCTATCAAACACTGACAGAACAGGGGCAGCACAGGGTTGGATACAGAGTAAAGCTCCCTCTACACTGTCCCGTATCAAACACTGACAGAACAGGGGCAGCACAGGGTTGGATACAGAGGAAAGCTCCCTCTACACTGTCCCGTATCAAACACTGACAGAACAGGGGCAGCACAGGGTTGGATACAGAGTAAAGCTCCCTCTACACTGTCCCCTATCAAACACTGACAGAACAGGGGCAGCACAGGGTTGGATACAGAGTAAAGCTCCCTCTACACTGTCCCGTATCAAACACTGACAGAACAGGGGCAGCACAGGGTTGGATACAGAGTAAAGCTCCCTCTACACTCTCCCCTATCAAACACTGACAGAACAGGGGCAGCACAGGGTTGGATACAGAGTAAAGCTCCCTCTACACTGTCCCGTATCAAACACTGACAGAACAGGGGCAGCACAGGGTTGGATACAGAGTAAAGCTCCCTCTACACTGTCCCGTATCAAACACTGACAGAACAGGGGCAGCACAGGGTTGGATACAGAGGAAAGCTCCCTCTACACTGTCCCGTATCAAACACTGACAGAACAGGGGCAGCACAGGGTTGGATACAGAGTAAAGCTCCCTCTACACTGTCCCGTATCAAACACTGACAGAACAGGGGCAGCACAGGGTTGGATACAGAGTAAAGCTCCCTCTACACTGTCCCGTATCAAACACTGACAGAACAGGGGCAGCACAGGGTTGGATACAGAGGAAAGCTCCCTCTACACTGTCCCGTATCAAACACTGACAGAACAGGGGCAGCACAGGGTTGGATACAGAGTAAAGCTCCCTCTACACTGTCCCCTATCAAACACTGACAGAACAGGGGCAGCACAGGGTTGGATACAGAGTAAAGCTCCCTCTACACTGTCCCGTATCAAACACTGACAGAACAGGGGCAGCACAGGGTTGGATACAGAGGAAAGCTCCCTCTACACTCTCCCCTATCAAACACTGACAGAACAGGGGCAGCACAGGGTTGGATACAGAGTAAAGCTCCCTCTACACTGTCCCTATCAAACACTGACAGAACAGGGGCAGCACAGGGTTGGATACAGAGTAAAGCTCCCTCTACACTGTCCCCTATCAAACACTGACAGAACAGGGGCAGCACAGGGTTGGATACAGAGGAAAGCTCCCTCTACACTGTCCCTATCAAACACTGACAGAACAGGGGCAGCACAGGGTTGGATACAGAGTAAAGCTCCCTCTACACTGTCCCCTATCAAACACTGACAGGACAGGGGCAGCACAGGGTTGGATACAGAGTAAAGCTCCCTCTACACTGTCCCCTATCAAACACTGACAGAACAGGGGCAGCACAGGGTTGGATACAGAGTAAAGCTCCCTCTACACTGTCCCGTATCAAACACTGACAGAACAGGGGCAGCACAGGGTTGGATACAGAGGAAAGCTCCCTCTACACTGTCCTGTGTCAAACACTGACAGAACAGGGGCAGCACAGGGTTGGATACAGAGTAAAGCTCCCTCTACACTGTCCCGTATCAAACACTGACAGAACAGGGGCAGCACAGGGTTGGATACAGAGTAAAGCTCCCTCTACACTGTCCCCTATCAAACACTGACAGAACAGGGGCAGCACAGGGTTGGATACAGTGGAAAGCTCCCTCTACACTGTCACGTATCAAACACTGACAGAACAGGGGCAGCACAGGGTTGAATACAGAGGAAAGCTCCCTCTACACTGTCCCCTATCAAACACTGACAGAACAGGGGCAGCACAGGGTTGGATACAGAGTAAAGCTCCCTCTACACTGTCCCGTATCAAACACTGACAGAACAGGGGCAGCACAGGGTTGGATACAGAGTAAAGCTCCCTCTACACTGTCCCCTATCAAACACTGACAGAACAGGGGCAGCACAGGGTTGGATACAGAGTAAAGCTCCCTCTACACTGTCCCCTATCAAACACTGACAGAACAGGGGCAGCACAGGGTTGGATACAGAGTAAAGCTCCCTCTACACTCCCCTATCAAACACTGACAGAACAGGGGCAGCACAGGGTTGGATACAGAGTAAAGCTCCCTCTACACTGTCCCCTATCAAACACTGACAGAACAGGGGCAGCACAGGGTTGGATACAGAGTAAAGCTCCCTCTACACTGTCCCGTATCAAACACTGACAGAACAGGGGCAGCACAGGGTTGGATACAGAGTAAAGCTCCCTCTACACTGTCCCCTATCAAACACTGACAGAACAGGGGCAGCACAGGGTTGGATACAGAGTAAAGCTCCCTCTACACTGTCCCTATCAAACACTGACAGAACAGGGGCAGCACAGGGTTGGATACAGAGTAAAGCTCCCTCTACACTGTCCCGTATCAAACACTGACAGAACAGGGGCAGCACAGGGTTGGATACAGAGTAAAGCTCCCTCTACACTGTCCCCTATCAAACACTGACAGAACAGGGGCAGCACAGGGTTGGATACAGAGTAAAGCTCCCTCTACACTGTCCCTATCAAACACTGACAGAACAGGGGCAGCACAGGGTTGGATACAGAGGAAAGCTCCCTCTACACTGTCCCGTATCAAACACTGACAGAACAGGGGCAGCACAGGGTTGGATACAGAGGAAAGCTCCCTCTACACTGTCCCGTATCAAACACTGACAGAACAGGGGCAGCACAGGGTTGGATACAGAGGAAAGCTCCCTCTACACTGTCCCGTATCAAACACTGACAGAACAGGGGCAGCACAGGGTTGGATACAGAGTAAAGCTCCCTCTACACTGTCCCGTATCAAACACTGACAGAACAGGGGCAGCACAGGGTTGGATACAGAGGAAAGCTCCCTCTACACTGTCCCGTATCAAACACTGACAGAACAGGGGCAGCACAGGGTTGGATACAGAGTAAAGCTCCCTCTACACTGTCCCGTATCAAACACTGACAGAACAGGGGCAGCACAGGGTTGGATACAGAGGAAAGCTCCCTCTACACTGTCCCGTATCAAACACTGACAGAACAGGGGCAGCACAGGGTTGGATACAGAGGAAAGCTCCCTCTACACTGTCCCCTATCAAACACTGACAGAACAGGGGCAGCACAGGGTTGGATACAGAGTAAAGCTCCCTCTACACTGTCCCCTATCAAACACTGACAGAACAGGGGCAGCACAGGGTTGGATACAGAGTAAAGCTCCCTCTACACTGTCCCGTATCAAACACTGACAGAACAGGGGCAGGACAGGGTTGGATACAGAGTAAAGCTCCCTCTACACTGTCCCGTATCAAACACTGACAGAACAGGTGCAGCACAGGGTTGGATACAGAGTAAAGCTCCCTCTACACTGTCCCGTATCAAACACTGACAGAACAGGGGCAGCACAGGGTTGGATACAGAGGAAAGCTCCCTCTACACTGTCCCGTATCAAACACTGACAGAACAGGGGCAGCACAGGGTTGGATACAGAGGAAAGCTCCCTCTACACTGTCCCCTATCAAACACTGACAGAACAGGGGCAGCACAGGGTTGGATACAGAGTAAAGCTCCCTCTACACTGTCCCGTATCAAACACTGACAGAACAGGGGCAGCACAGGGTTGGATACAGAGTAAAGCTCCCTCTACACTGTCCCGTATCAAACACTGACAGAACAGGGGCAGCACAGGGTTGGATACAGAGTAAAGCTCCCTCTACACTGTCCCGTATCAAACACTGACAGAACAGGGGCAGCACAGGGTTGGATACAGAGTAAAGCTCCCTCTACACTGTCCCGTATCAAACACTGACAGAACAGGGGCAGCACAGGGTTGGATACAGAGTAAAGCTCCCTCTACACTGTCCCCTATCAAACACTGACAGAACAGGGGCAGCACAGGGTTGGATACAGAGTAAAGCTCCCTCTACACTGTCCCGTATCAAACACTGACAGAACAGGGGCAGCACAGGGTTGGATACAGAGGAAAGCTCCCTCTACACTGTCCCCTATCAAACACTGACAGAACAGGGGCAGCACAGGGTTGGATACAGAGTAAAGCTCCCTCTACACTGTCCCCTATCAAACACTGACAGAACAGGGGCAGCACAGGGTTGGATACAGAGTAAAGCTCCCTCTACACTGTCCCCTATCAAACACTGACAGAACAGGGGCAGCACAGGGTTGGATACAGAGTAAAGCTCCCTCTACACTGTCCCCTATCAAACACTGACAGAACAGGGGCAGCACAGGGTTGGATACAGAGTAAAGCTCCCTCTACACTGTCCCCTATCAAACACTGACAGAACAGGGGCAGCACAGGGTTGGATACAGAGTAAAGCTCCCTCTACACTGTCCCCTATCAAACACTGACAGAACAGGGGCAGCACAGGGTTGGATACAGAGTAAAGCTCCCTCTACACTGTCCCGTATCAAACACTGACAGAACAGGGGCAGCACAGGGTTGGATACAGAGTAAAGCTCCCTCTACACTCTCCCCTATCAAACACTGACAGAACAGGGGCAGCACAGGGTTGGATACAGAGGAAAGCTCCCTCTACACTGTCCCGTATCAAACACTGACAGAACAGGGGCAGCACAGGGTTGGATACAGAGTAAAGCTCCCTCTACACTGTCCCGTATCAAACACTGACAGAACAGGGGCAGCACAGGGTTGGATACAGAGTAAAGCTCCCTCTACACTGTCCCGTATCAAACACTGACAGAACAGGGCAGCACAGGGTTGGATACAGAGGAAAGCTCCCTCTACACTGTCCCGTATCAAACACTGACAGAACAGGGGCAGCACAGGGTTGGATACAGAGTAAAGCTCCCTCTACACTCTCCCCTATCAAACACTGACAGAACAGGGGCAGCACAGGGTTGGATACAGAGGAAAGCTCCCTCTACACTGTCCCCTATCAAACACTGACAGAACAGGGGCAGCACAGGGTTGGATACAGAGGAAAGCTCCCTCTACACTGTCCCGTATCAAACACTGACAGAACAGGGGCAGCACAGGGTTGGATACAGAGGAAAGCTCCCTCTACACTGTCCCCTATCAAACACTGACAGAACAGGGGCAGCACAGGGTTGGATACAGAGGAAAGCTCCCTCTACACTGTCCCGTATCAAACACTGACAGAACAGGGGCAGCACAGGGTTGGATACAGAGTAAAGCTCCCTCTACACTGTCCCGTATCAAACACTGACAGAACAGGGGCAGCACAGGGTTGGATACAGAGTAAAGCTCCCTCTACACTGTCCCGTATCAAACACTGACAGAACAGGGGCAGCACAGGGTTGGATACAGAGTAAAGCTCCCTCTACACTGTCCCCTATCAAACACTGACAGAACAGGGGCAGCACAGGGTTGGATACAGAGGAAAGCTCCCTCTACACTGTCCCCTATCAAACACTGACAGAACAGGGGCAGCACAGGGTTGGATACAGAGTAAAGCTCCCTCTACACTGTCCCGTATCAAACACTGACAGAACAGGGGCAGCACAGGGTTGGATACAGAGTAAGCTCCCTCTACACTGTCCCGTATCAAACACTGACAGAACAGGGGCAGCACAGGGTTGGATACAGAGTAAAGCTCCCTCTACACTCTCCCCTATCAAACACTGACAGAACAGGGGCAGCACAGGGTTGGATACAGAGGAAAGCTCCCTCTACACTGTCCCGTATCAAACACTGACAGAACAGGGGCAGCACAGGGTTGGATACAGAGGAAAGCTCCCTCTACACTCTCCCCTATCAAACACTGACAGAACAGGGGCAGCACAGGGTTGGATACAGAGTAAAGCTCCCTCTACACTGTCCCCTATCAAACACTGACAGAACAGGGCAGCACAGGGTTGGATACAGAGGAAAGCTCCCTCTACACTGTCCCGTATCAAACACTGACAGAACAGGGGCAGCACAGGGTTGGATACAGAGTAAAGCTCCCTCTACACTGTCCCTATCAAACACTGACAGAACAGGGGCAGCACAGGGTTGGATACAGAGGAAAGCTCCCTCTACACTGTCCCCTATCAAACACTGACAGAACAGGGGCAGCACAGGGTTGGATACAGAGGAAAGCTCCCTCTACACTGTCCCCTATCAAACACTGACAGAACAGGGGCAGCACAGGGTTGGATACAGTGTAAAGCTCCCTCTACACTGTCCCCTATCAAACACTGACAGAACATGGGCAGCACAGGGTTGGATACAGAGTAAAGCTCCCTCTACACTGTCCCGTATCAAACACTGACAGAACAGGGGCAGCACAGGGTTGGATACAGAGGAAAGCTCCCTCTACACTGTCCCGTATCAAACACTGACAGAACAGGGGCAGCACAGGGTTGGATACAGAGTAAAGCTCCCTCTACACTGTCCCCTATCAAACACTGACAGAACAGGGGCAGCACAGGGTTGGATACAGAGGAAAGCTCCCTCTACACTGTCCCGTATCAAACACTGACAGAACAGGGGCAGCACAGGGTTGGATACAGAGTAAAGCTCCCTCTACACTGTCCCCTATCAAACACTGACAGAACAGGGGCAGCACAGGGTTGGATACAGAGTAAAGCTCCCTCTACACTGTCCCGTATCAAACACTGACAGAACAGGGGCAGCACAGGGTTGGATACAGAGGAAAGCTCCCTCTACACTGTCCCGTATCAAACACTGACAGAACAGGGGCAGCACAGGGTTGGATACAGTGTAAAGCTCCCTCTACACTGTCCCGTATCAAACACTGACAGAACAGGGGCAGCACAGGGTTGGATACAGAGGAAAGCTCCCTCTACACTGTCCCCTATCAAACACTGACAGAACAGGGGCAGCACAGGGTTGGATACAGAGGAAAGCTCCCTCTACACTGTCCCCTATCAAACACTGACAGAACAGGGGCAGCACAGGGTTGAATACAGAGGAAAGCTCCCTCTACACTGTCCCTATCAAACACTGACAGAACAGGGGCAGCACAGGGTTGGATACAGAGTAAAGCTCCCTCTACACTGTCCCGTATCAAACACTGACAGAACAGGGGCAGCACGGGGTTGGATACAGAGGAAAGCTCCCTCTACACTGTCCCGTATCAAACACTGACAGAACAGGGGCAGCACAGGGTTGAATACAGAGTAAAGCTCCCTCTACACTGTCCCCTATCAAACACTGACAGAACAGGGGCAGCACAGGGTTGGATACAGAGTAAAGCTCCCTCTACACTGTCCCGTATCAAACACTGACAGAACAGGGGCAGCACAGGGTTGGATACAGAGTAAAGCTCCCTCTACACTGTCCCCTATCAAACACTGACAGAACAGGGGCAGCACAGGGTTGGATACAGAGTAAAGCTCCCTCTACACTGTCCCGTATCAAACACTGACAGAACAGGGGCAGCACAGGGTTGGATACAGAGGAAAGCTCCCTCTACACTGTCCCCTATCAAACACTGTCAGAACAGGGGCAGCACAGGGTTGGATACAGAGTAAAGCTCCCTCTACACTGTCCCCTATCAAACACTGACAGAACAGGGGCAGCACAGGGTTGGATACAGAGGAAAGCTCCCTCTACACTGTCCCGTATCAAACACTGACAGAACAGGGGCAGCACAGGGTTGGATACAGAGGAAAGCTCCCTCTACACTGTCCCGTATCAAACACTGACAGAACAGGTGCAGCACAGGGTTGGATACAGAGGAAAGCTCCCTCTACACTGTCCCGTATCAAACACTGACAGAACAGGGGCAGCACAGGGTTGGATACAGAGGAAAGCTCCCTCTACACTCTCCCCTATCACACACTGACAGAACAGGGGCAGCACAGGGTTGGATACAGAGGAAAGCTCCCTCTACACCGTCCCGTATCAAACACTGACAGAACAGGGGCAGCACAGGGTTGGATACAGAGGAAAGCTCCCTCTACACTGTCCCCTATCAAACACTGACAGAACTGGGGCAGCACAGGGTTGGATACAGAGGAAAGCTCCCTCTACACTGTCCCGTATCAAACACTGACAGAACAGGGGCAGCACAGGGTTGGATACAGAGTAAAGCTCCCTCTACACTGTCCCGTATCAAACACTGACAGAACAGGGGCAGCACAGGGTTGGATACAGAGTAAAGCTCCCTCTACACTGTCCCGTATCAAACACTGACAGAACAGGGGCAGCACAGGGTTGGATACAGAGGAAAGCTCCCTCTACACTCTCCCCTATCAAACACTGACAGAACAGGGGCAGCACAGGGTTGGATACAGAGTAAAGCTCCCTCTACACTGTCCCGTATCAAACACTGACAGAACAGGGGCAGCACAGGGTTGGATACAGAGGAAAGCTCCCTCTACACTGTCCCGTATCAAACACTGACAGAACAGGTGCAGCACAGGGTTGGATACAGAGGAAAGCTCCCTCTACACTGTCCCGTATCAAACACTGACAGAACAGGGGCAGCACAGGGTTGGATACAGAGTAAAGCTCCCTCTACACCGTCCCGTATCAAACACTGACAGAACAGGGGCAGCACAGGGTTGGATACAGAGGAAAGCTCCCTCTACACTGTCCCCTATCAAACACTGACAGAACAGGGGCAGCACAGGGTTGGATACAGAGGAAAGCTCCCTCTACACTGTCCCCTATCAAACACTGACAGAACAGGGGCAGCACAGGGTTGGATACAGAGTAAAGCTCCCTCTACACTGTCCCCTATCAAACACTGACAGAACAGGGGCAGCACAGGGTTGGATACAGAGGAAAGCTCCCTCTACACTGTCCCGTATCAAACACTGACAGAACAGGGGCAGCACAGGGTTGGATACAGAGTAAAGCTCCCTCTACACTGTCCCCTATCAAACACTGACAGAACAGGGGCAGCACAGGGTTGGATACAGAGTAAAGCTCCCTCTACACTGTCCCCTATCAAACACTGACAGAACAGGGGCAGCACAGGGTTGGATACAGAGTAAAGCTCCCTCTACACTGTCCCCTATCAAACACTGACAGAACAGGGGCAGCACAGGGTTGGATACAGAGTAAAGCTCCCTCTACACTGTCCCGTATCAAACACTGACAGAACAGGGGCAGCACAGGGTTGGATACAGAGGAAAGCTCCCTCTACACTGTCCCCTATCAAACACTGACAGAACAGGGGCAGCACAGGGTTGGATACAGAGTAAAGCTCCCTCTACACTGTCCCGTATCAAACACTGACAGAACAGGGGCAGCACAGGGTTGGATACAGAGTAAAGCTCCCTCTACACTGTCCCGTATCAAACACTGACAGAACAGGGGCAGCACAGGGTTGGATACAGAGTAAAGCTCCCTCTACACTGTCCCTATCAAACACTGACAGAACAGGGACAGCACAGGGTTGAATACAGAGTAAAGCTCCCTCTACACTGTCCCGTATCAAACACTGACAGAACAGGGGCAGCACAGGGTTGGATACAGAGGAAAGCTCCCTCTACACTGTCCCCTATCAAACACTGACAGAACAGGGGCAGCACAGGGTTGGATACAGAGTAAAGCTCCCTCTACACTGTCCCGTATCAAACACTGACA
This sequence comes from Hemiscyllium ocellatum, assembly GCF_020745735.1. Lineage (NCBI taxonomy): Eukaryota > Metazoa > Chordata > Chondrichthyes > Orectolobiformes > Hemiscylliidae > Hemiscyllium > Hemiscyllium ocellatum. The sequence continues at coordinate 152,790 of NW_026869131.1, read as the reverse complement.
GAACAGGGGCAGCACAGGGTTGGATACAGAGGAAAGCTCCCTCTACACTGTCCCCTATCAAACACTGACAGAACAGGGGCAGCACAGGGTTGAATACAGAGGAAAGCTCCCTCTACACTGTCCCCTATCAAACACTGACAGAACAGGGGCAGCACAGGGTTGGATACAGAGGAAAGCTCCCTCTACACTGTCCCTATCAAACACTGACAGAACAGGGGCAGCACAGGGTTGGATACAGAGTAAAGCTCCCTCTACACTGTCCCGTATCAAACACTGACAGAACAGGGGCAGCACAGGGTTGGATACAGAGTAAAGCTCCCTCTACACTGTCCCGTATCAAACACTGACAGAACAGGGGCAGCACAGGGTTGGATACAGAGGAAAGCTCCCTCTACACTGTCCCCTATCAAACACTGACAGAACAGGGGCAGCACAGGGTTGGATACAGAGGAAAGCTCCCTCTACACTGTCCCCTATCAAACACTGACAGAACAGGGGCAGCACAGGGTTGGATACAGAGTAAAGCTCCCTCTACACTGTCCCCTATCAAACACTGACAGAACAGGGGCAGCACAGGGTTGAATACAGAGGAAAGCTCCCTCTACACTGTCCCCTATCAAACACTGACAGAACAGGGGCAGCACAGGGTTGGATACAGAGGAAAGCTCCCTCTACACTGTCCCCTATCAAACACTGACAGAACAGGGGCAGCACAGGGTTGGATACAGAGGAAAGCTCCCTCTACACTGTCCCGTATCAAACACTGACAGAACAGGGGCAGCACAGGGTTGGATACAGAGTAAAGCTCCCTCTACACTGTCCCGTATCAAACACTGACAGAACAGGGGCAGCACAGGGTTGGATACAGAGGAAAGCTCCCTCTACACTGTCCCGTATCAAACACTGACAGAACAGGGGCAGCACAGGGTTGGATACAGTGTAAAGCTCCCTCTACACTGTCCCGTATCAAACACTGACAGAACAGGGGCAGCACAGGGTTGGATACAGAGTAAAGCTCCCTCTACACTGTCCCTATCAAACACTGACAGAACAGGGGCAGCACAGGGTTGGATACAGAGTAAAGCTCCCTCTACACTGTCCCGTATCAAACACTGACAGAACAGGGGCAGCACAGGGTTGGATACAGAGTAAAGCTCCCTCTACACTGTCCCGTATCAAACACTGACAGAACAGGGGCAGCACAGGGTTGGATACAGAGGAAAGCTCCCTCTACACTGTCCCGTATCAAACACTGACAGAACAGGGGCAGCACAGGGTTGGATACAGAGTAAAGCTCCCTCTACACTGTCCCGTATCAAACACTGACAGAACAGGGGCAGCACAGGGTTGGATACAGAGTAAAGCTCCCTCTACACTGTCCCGTATCAAACACTGACAGAACAGGGGCAGCACAGGGTTGGATACAGAGGAAAGCTCCCTCTACACTGTCCCGTATCAAACACTGACAGAACAGGGGCAGCACAGGGTTGGATACAGAGTAAAGCTCCCTCTACACTGTCCCCTATCAAACACTGACAGAACAGGGGCAGCACAGGGTTGGATACAGAGTAAAGCTCCCTCTACACTGTCCCGTATCAAACACTGACAGAACAGGGGCAGCACAGGGTTGGATACAGAGGAAAGCTCCCTCTACACTGTCCCCTATCAAACACTGACAGAACAGGGGCAGCACAGGGTTGGATACAGAGTAAAGCTCCCTCTACACTGTCCCCTATCAAACACTGACAGGACAGGGGCAGCACAGGGTTGGATACAGAGTAAAGCTCCCTCTACACTCTCCCCTATCAAACACTGACAGAACAGGGGCAGCACAGGGTTGGATACAGAGGAAAGCTCCCTCTACACTGTCCCCTATCAAACACTGACAGAACAGGGGCAGCACAGGGTTGGATACAGAGTAAAGCTCCCTCTACACTGTCCCCTATCAAACACTGACAGGACAGGGGCAGCACAGGGTTGGATACAGAGTAAAGCTCCCTCTACACTGTCCCCTATCAAACACTGACAGAACAGGGGCAGCACAGGGTTGGATACAGAGTAAAGCTCCCTCTACACTGTCCCGTATCAAACACTGACAGAACAGGGGCAGCACAGGGTTGGATACAGAGGAAAGCTCCCTCTACACTGTCCTGTGTCAAACACTGACAGAACAGGGGCAGCACAGGGTTGGATACAGAGTAAAGCTCCCTCTACACTGTCCCGTATCAAACACTGACAGAACAGGGGCAGCACAGGGTTGGATACAGAGTAAAGCTCCCTCTACACTGTCCCCTATCAAACACTGACAGAACAGGGGCAGCACAGGGTTGGATACAGTGGAAAGCTCCCTCTACACTGTCCCGTATCAAACACTGACAGAACAGGGGCAGCACAGGGTTGAATACAGAGGAAAGCTCCCTCTACACTGTCCCCTATCAAACACTGACAGAACAGGGGCAGCACAGGGTTGGATACAGAGTAAAGCTCCCTCTACACTGTCCCGTATCAAACACTGACAGAACAGGGGCAGCACAGGGTTGGATACAGAGTAAAGCTCCCTCTACACTGTCCCCTATCAAACACTGACAGAACAGGGGCAGCACAGGGTTGGATACAGAGTAAAGCTCCCTCTACACTGTCCCCTATCAAACACTGACAGAACAGGGGCAGCACAGGGTTGGATACAGAGTAAAGCTCCCTCTACACTGTCCCCTATCAAACACTGACAGAACAGGGGCAGCACAGGGTTGGATACAGAGTAAAGCTCCCTCTACACTGTCCCCTATCAAACACTGACAGAACAGGGGCAGCACAGGGTTGGATACAGAGTAAAGCTCCCTCTACACTGTCCCGTATCAAACACTGACAGAACAGGGGCAGCACAGGGTTGGATACAGAGTAAAGCTCCCTCTACACTGTCCCGTATCAAACACTGACAGAACAGGGGCAGCACAGGGTTGGATACAGAGTAAAGCTCCCTCTACACTGTCCCCTATCAAACACTGACAGAACAGGGGCAGCACAGGGTTGGATACAGAGTAAAGCTCCCTCTACACTGTCCCCTATCAAACACTGACAGAACAGGGGCAGCACAGGGTTGGATACAGAGGAAAGCTCCCTCTACACTGTCCCCTATCAAACACTGACAGAACAGGGGCAGCACAGGGTTGGATACAGAGTAAAGCTCCCTCTACACTGTCCCCTATCAAACACTGACAGAACAGGGGCAGCACAGGGTTGGATACAGAGTAAAGCTCCCTCTACACTGTCCCCTATCAAACACTGACAGAACAGGGGCAGCACAGGGTTGGATACAGAGGAAAGCTCCCTCTACACTGTCCCGTATCAAACACTGACAGAACAGGGGCAGCACAGGGTTGGATACAGAGGAAAGCTCCCTCTACACTGTCCCCTATCAAACACTGACAGAACAGGGGCAGCACAGGGTTGGATACAGAGGAAAGCTCCCTCTACACTGTCCCCTATCAAACACTGACAGAACAGGGGCAGCACAGGGTTGGATACAGAGGAAAGCTCCCTCTACACTGTCCCCTATCAAACACTGACAGAACAGGGGCAGCACAGGGTTGGATACAGAGGAAAGCTCCCTCTACACTGTCCCGTATCAAACACTGACAGAACAGGGGCAGCACAGGGTTGGATACAGAGGAAAGCTCCCTCTACACTGTCCCCTATCAAACACTGACAGAACAGGGGCAGCACAGGGTTGGATACAGAGTAAAGCTCCCTCTACACTGTCCCCTATCAAACACTGACAGAACAGGGGCAGCACAGGGTTGGATACAGAGGAAAGCTCCCTCTACACTGTCCCGTATCAAACACTGACAGAACAGGGGCAGCACAGGGTTGGATACAGAGTAAAGCTCCCTCTACACTGTCCCCTATCAAACACTGACAGAACAGGGGCAGCACAGGGTTGGATACAGAGTAAAGCTCCCTCTACACTGTCCCCTATCAAACACTGACAGAACAGGGGCAGCACAGGGTTGGATACAGAGGAAAGCACCCTCTACACTGTCCCGTATCAAACACTGACAGAACAGGGGCAGCACAGGGTTGGATACAGAGGAAAGCTCCCTCTACACTGTCCCGTATCAAACACTGACAGAACAGGGGCAGCACAGGGTTGGATACAGAGGAAAGCTCCCTCTACACTGTCCCGTATCAAACACTGACAGAACAGGGGCAGCACAGGGTTGGATACAGAGGAAAGCTCCCTCTACACTGTCCCCTATCAAACACTGACAGAACAGGGGCAGCACTGGGTTGGATACAGAGGAAAGCTCCCTCTACACTGTCCCGTATCAAACACTGACAGAACAGGGGCAGCACTGGGTTGGATACAGAGTAAAGCTCCCTCTACACTGTCCCCTATCAAACACTGACAGAACAGGGGCAGCACAGGGTTGGATACAGAGTAAAGCTCCCTCTACACTGTCCCCTATCAAACACTGACAGAACAGGGGCAGCACAGGGTTGGATACAGAGGAAAGCTCCCTCTACACTGTCCCCTATCAAACACTGACAGAACAGGGGCAGCACAGGGTTGGATACAGAGGAAAGCTCCCTCTACACTGTCCCGTATCAAACACTGACAGAACAGGGGCAGCACAGGGTTGGATACAGAGTAAAGCTCCCTCTACACTGTCCCGTATCAAACACTGACAGAACAGGGGCAGCACAGGGTTGGATACAGAGGAAAGCTCCCTCTACACTGTCCCCTATCAAACACTGACAGAACAGGGGCAGCACAGGGTTGGATACAGAGGAAAGCTCCCTCTACACTGTCCCGTATCAAACACTGACAGAACAGGGGCAGCACAGGGTTGGATACAGAGGAAAGCTCCCTCTACACTCTCCCCTATCAAACACTGACAGAACAGGGGCAGCACAGGGTTGGATACAGAGTAAAGCTCCCTCTACACTGTCCCGTATCAAACACTGACAGAACAGGGGCAGCACGGGGTTGGATACAGAGTAAAGCTCCCTCTACACTCTCCCCTATCAAACACTGACAGAACAGGGGCAGCACGGGGTTGGATACAGAGGAAAGCTCCCTCTACACTGTCCCGTATCAAACACTGACAGAACAGGGGCAGCACAGGGTTGGATACAGAGGAAAGCTCCCTCTACACTGTCCCGTATCAAACACTGACAGAACAGGGGCAGCACAGGGTTGGATACAGAGGAAAGCTCCCTCTACACTGTCCCCTATCAAACACTGACAGAACAGGGGCAGCACAGGGTTGGATACAGAGTAAAGCTCCCTCTACACTGTCCCCTATCAAACACTGACAGAACAGGGGCAGCACAGGGTTGGATACAGAGGAAAGCTCCCTCTACACTGTCCCGTATCAAACACTGACAGAACAGGGGCAGCACAGGGTTGGATACAGAGTAAAGCTCCCTCTACACTGTCCCGTATCAAACACTGACAGAACAGGGGCAGCACAGGGTTGGATACAGAGTAAAGCTCCCTCTACACTGTCCCCTATCAAACACTGACAGAACAGGGGCAGCACAGGGTTGAATACAGGGGAAAGCTCCCTCTACACTGTCCCGTATCAAACACTGACAGAACAGGGGCAGCACAGGGTTGAATACAGAGGAAAGCTCCCTCTACACTGTCCCGTATCAAACACTGACAGAACAGTGGCAGCACAGGGTTGGATACAGAGTAAAGCTCCCTCTACACTCTCCCGTATCAAACACTGACAGAACAGGGGCAGCACAGGGTTGGATACAGAGGAAAGCTCCCTCTACACTGTCCCGTATCAAACACTGACAGAACAGGGGCAGCACAGGGTTGGATACAGAGTAAAGCTCCCTCTACACTCTCCCCTATCAAACACTGACAGAACAGGGGCAGCACAGGGTTGGATACAGAGTAAAGCTCCCTCTACACTGTCCCGTATCAAACACTGACAGAACAGGGGCAGCACAGGGTTGGATACAGAGTAAAGCTCCCTCTACACTGTCCCCTATCAAACACTGACAGAACAGGGGCAGCACAGGGTTGGATACAGAGTAAAGCTCCCTCTACACTGTCCCCTATCAAACACTGACAGAACAGGGGCAGCACAGGGTTGGATACAGAGGAAAGCTCCCTCTACACTGTCCCGTATCAAACACTGACAGAACAGGGGCAGCACAGGGTTGGATACAGAGTAAAGCTCCCTCTACACTGTCCCGTATCAAACACTGACAGAACAGGGGCAGCACAGGGTTGAATACAGAGGAAAGCTCCCTCTACACTGTCCCTATCAAACACTGACAGAACAGGGGCAGCACAGGGTTGGATACAGAGGAAAGCTCCCTCTACACTGTCCCTATCAAACACTGACAGAACAGGGGCAGCACAGGGTTGGATACAGAGTAAAGCTCCCTCTACACTGTCCCGTATCAAACACTGACAGAACAGGGGCAGCACAGGGTTGGATACAGAGTAAAGCTCCCTCTACACTGTCCCCTATCAAACACTGACAGAACAGGGGCAGCACAGGGTTGGATACAGAGTAAAGCTCCCTCTACACTGTCCCGTATCAAACACTGACAGAACAGGGGCAGCACAGGGTTGGATACAGAGGAAAGCTCCCTCTACACTCTCCCCTATCAAACACTGACAGAACAGGGGCAGCACAGGGTTGGATACAGAGGAAAGCTCCCTCTACACTGTCCCGTATCAAACACTGACAGAACAGGGGCAGCACAGGGTTGGATACAGAGTAAAGCTCCCTCTACACTGTCCCGTATCAAACACTGACAGAACAGGGGCAGCACATGGTTGGATACAGAGGAAAGCTCCCTCTACACTGTCCCCTATCAAACACTGACAGAACAGGGGCAGCACAGGGTTGGATACAGAGTAAAGCTCCCTCTACACTGTCCCGTATCATACACTGACAGAACAGGGGCAGCACGGGGTTGTATACAGAGTAAAGCTCCCTCTACACTCTCCCCTATCAAACACTGACAGAACAGGGGCAGCACAGGGTTGGATACAGAGGAAAGCTCCCTCTACACTGTCCCGTATCATACACTGACAGAACAGGGGCAGCACAGGGTTGTATACAGAGTAAAGCTCCCTCTACACTCTCCCCTATCAAACACTGACAGAACAGGGGCAGCACAGGGTTGGATACAGAGTAAAGCTCCCTCTACACTGTCCCCTATCAAACACTGACAGAACAGGGGCAGCACGGGGTTGTATACAGAGTAAAGCTCCCTCTACACTGTCCCCTATCAAACACTGACAGAACAGGGGCAGCACAGGGTTGGATACAGGGGAAAGCTCCCTCTACACTCTCCCCTATCAAACACTGACAGAACAGGGGCAGCACAGGGTTGGATACAGAGGAAAGCTCCCTCTACACTGTCCCGTATCAAACACTGACAGAACAGGGGCAGCACAGGGTTGGATACAGAGTAAAGCTCCCTCTACACTGTCCCCTATCAAACACTGACAGAACAGGGGCAGCACAGGGTTGGATACAGAGGAAAGCTCCCTCTACACTCTCCCGTATCAAACACTGACAGAACAGGGGCAGCACAGGGTTGGATACAGAGTAAAGCTCCCTCTACACTGTCCCCTATCAAACACTGACAGAACAGGGGCAGCACAGGGTTGGATACAGAGGAAAGCTCCCTCTACACTGTCCCGTATCAAACACTGACAGAACAGGGGCAGCACAGGGTTGGATACAGAGTAAAGCTCCCTCTACACTGTCCCCTATCAAACACTGACAGAACAGGGGCAGCACAGGGTTGGATACAGAGTAAAGCTCCCTCTACACTGTCCCGTATCAAACACTGACAGAACAGGGGCAGCACAGGGTTGGATACAGAGTAAAGCTCCCTCTACACTGTCCCGTATCAAACACTGACAGAACAGGGGCAGCACAGGGTTGGATACAGAGGAAAGCTCCCTCTACACTGTCCCGTATCAAACACTGACAGAACAGGGGCAGCACAGGGTTGGATACAGAGTAAAGCTCCCTCTACACTGTCCCGTATCAAACACTGACAGAACAGGGGCAGCACAGGGTTGGATACAGAGGAAAGCTCCCTCTACACTGTCCCGTATCAAACACTGACAGAACAGGGGCAGCACAGGGTTGGATACAGAGGAAAGCTCCCTCTACACTGTCCCGTATCAAACACTGACAGAACAGGGGCAGCACAGGGTTGGATACAGAGTAAAGCTCCCTCTACACTGTCCCCTATCAAACACTGACAGAACAGGGGCAGCACAGGGTTGGATACAGAGGAAAGCTCCCTCTACACTGTCCCCTATCAAACACTGACAGAACAGGGGCAGCACAGGGTTGGATACAGAGTAAAGCTCCCTCTACACTGTCCCGTATCAAACACTGACAGAACAGGGGCAGCACAGGGTTGGATACAGAGTAAAGCTCCCTCTACACTGTCCCCTATCAAACACTGACAGAACAGGGGCAGCACAGGGTTGAATACAGAGTAAAGCTCCCTCTACACTGTCCCCTATCAAACACTGACAGAACAGGGGCAGCACAGGGTTGGATACAGAGTAAAGCTCCCTCTACACTGTCCCCTATCAAACACTGACAGAACAGGGGCAGCACAGGGTTGGATACAGAGGAAAGCTCCCTCTACACTGTCCCGTATCAAACACTGACAGAACAGGGGCAGCACAGGGTTGGATACAGAGGAAAGCTCCCTCTACACTCTCCCCTATCAAACACTGACAGAACAGGGGCAGCACAGGGTTGGATACAGAGGAAAGCTCCCTCTACACTGTCCCGTATCAAACACTGACAGAACAGGGGCAGCACAGGGTTGGATACAGAGTAAAGCTCCCTCTACACTGTCCCGTATCAAACACTGACAGAACAGGGGCAGCACAGGGTTGGATACAGAGTAAAGCTCCCTCTACACTGTCCCCTATCAAACACTGACAGAACAGGGGCAGCACAGGGTTGGATACAGAGTAAAGCTCCCTCTACACTGTCCCGTATCAAACACTGACAGAACAGGGGCAGCACAGGGTTGGATACAGAGTAAAGCTCCCTCTACACTGTCCCGTATCAAACACTGACAGAACAGGGGCAGCACAGGGTTGGATACAGAGTAAAGCTCCCTCTACACTGTCCCGTATCAAACACTGACAGAACAGGGGCAGCACAGGGTTGGATACAGAGGAAAGCTCCCTCTACACTGTCCCGTATCAAACACTGACAGAACAGGGGCAGCACAGGGTTGGATACAGAGGAAAGCTCCCTCTACACTGTCCCGTATCAAACACTGACAGAACAGGGGCAGCACAGGGTTGGATACAGAGGAAAGCTCCCTCTACACTGTCCCGTATCAAACACTGACAGAACAGGGGCAGCACAGGGTTGGATACAGAGTAAAGCTCCCTCTACACTCTCCCCTATCAAACACTGACAGAACAGGGGCAGCACAGGGTTGGATACAGAGGAAAGCTCCCTCTACACTGTCCCGTATCAAACACTGACAGAACAGGGGCAGCACAGGGTTGGATACAGAGGAAAGCTCCCTCTACACTCTCCCCTATCAAACACTGACAGAACAGGGGCAGCACAGGGTTGGATACAGAGTAAAGCTCCCTCTACACTGTCCCGTATCAAACACTGACAGAACAGGGGCAGCACAGGGTTGGATACAGAGTAAAGCTCCCTCTACACTGTCCCGTATCAAACACTGACAGAACAGGGGCAGCACAGGGTTGGATACAGAGTAAAGCTCCCTCTACACTGTCCCGTATCAAACACTGACAGAACAGGGGCAGCACAGGGTTGGATACAGAGTAAAGCTCCCTCTACACTGTCCCGTATCAAACACTGACAGAACAGGGGCAGCACAGGGTTGGATACAGAGTAAAGCTCCCTCTACACTGTCCCGTATCAAACACTGACAGAACAGGGGCAGCACAGGGTTGGATACAGAGGAAAGCTCCCTCTACACTGTCCCCTATCAAACACTGACAGAACAGGGGCAGCACAGGGTTGGATACAGAGTAAAGCTCCCTCTACACTGTCCCCTATCAAACACTGACAGAACAGGGGCAGCACAGGGTTGGATACAGAGTAAAGCTCCCTCTACACTGTCCCGTATCAAACACTGACAGAACAGGGGCAGCACAGGGTTGGATACAGAGTAAAGCTCCCTCTACACTGTCCCGTATCAAACACTGACAGAACAGGGGCAGCACAGGGTTGGATACAGAGGAAAGCTCCCTCTACACTGTCCCGTATCAAACACTGACAGAACAGGGGCAGCACAGGGTTGGATACAGAGGAAAGCTCCCTCTACACTGTCCCGTATCAAACACTGACAGAACAGGGGCAGCACAGGGTTGGATACAGAGGAAAGCTCCCTCTACACTGTCCCGTATCAAACACTGACAGAACAGGGGCAGCACAGGGTTGGATACAGAGTAAAGCTCCCTCTACACTGTCCCCTATCAAACACTGACAGAACAGGGGCAGCACAGGGTTGAATACAGAGGAAAGCTCCCTCTACACTGTCCCGTATCAAACACTGACAGAACAGGGGCAGCACAGGGTTGGATACAGAGGAAAGCTCCCTCTACACTGTCCCCTATCAAACACTGACAGAACAGGGGCAGCACAGGGTTGGATACAGAGTAAAGCTCCCTCTACACTGTCCCGTATCAAACACTGACAGAACAGGGGCAGCACAGGGTTGGATACAGAGTAAAGCTCCCTCTACACTCTCCCCTATCAAACACTGACAGAACAGGGGCAGCACAGGGTTGGATACAGAGGAAAGCTCCCTCTACACTCTCCCCTATCAAACACTGACAGAACAGGGGCAGCACGGGGTTGGATACAGAGTAAAGCTCCCTCTACACTGTCCCGTATCAAACACTGACAGAACAGGGGCAGCACAGGGTTGGATACAGAGGAAAGCTCCCTCTACACTGTCCCCTATCAAACACTGACAGAACAGGGGCAGCACAGGGTTGGATACAGAGGAAAGCTCCCTCTACACTGTCCCCTATCAAACACTGACAGAACAGGGGCAGCACAGGGTTGGATACAGAGTAAAGCTCCCTCTACACTGTCCCCTATCAAACACTGACAGAACAGGGGCAGCACAGGGTTGGATACAGAGTAAAGCTCCCTCTACACTGTCCCGTATCAAACACTGACAGAACAGGGGCAGCACAGGGTTGGATACAGAGGAAAGCTCCCTCTACACTGTCCCGTATCAAACACTGACAGAACAGGGGCAGCACAGGGTTGGATACAGAGGAAAGCTCCCTCTACACTGTCCCCTATCAAACACTGACAGAACAGGGGCAGCACAGGGTTGGATACAGAGTAAAGCTCCCTCTACACTGTCCCCTATCAAACACTGACAGAACAGGGGCAGCACAGGGTTGGATACAGAGGAAAGCTCCCTCTACACTGTCCCCTATCAAACACTGACAGAACAGGGGCAGCACAGGGTTGGATACAGTGTAAAGCTCCCTCTACACTGTCCCGTATCAAACACTGACAGAACAGGGGCAGCACAGGGTTGGATACAGAGTAAAGCTCCCTCTACACTGTCCCCTATCAAACACTGACAGAACAGGGTCAGCACAGGGTTGGATACAGAGGAAAGCTCCCTCTACACTGTCCCGTATCAAACACTGACAGAACAGGGGCAGCACAGGGTTGGATACAGAGGAAAGCTCCCTCTACACTGTCCCGTATCAAACACTGACAGAACAGGGGCAGCACAGGGTTGGATACAGAGGAAAGCTCCCTCTACACTGTCCCCTATCAAACACTGACAGAACAGGGGCAGCACAGGGTTGGATACAGAGGAAAGCTCCCTCTACACTGTCCCCTATCAAACACTGACAGAACAGGGGCAGCACAGGGTTGGATACAGAGTAAAGCTCCCTCTACACTGTCCCGTATCAAACACTGACAGAACAGGGGCAGCACAGGGTTGGATACAGAGTAAAGCTCCCTCTACACTGTCCCGTATCAAACACTGACAGAACAGGGGCAGCACAGGGTTGGATACAGAGGAAAGCTCCCTCTACACTGTCCCGTATCAAACACTGACAGAACAGGGGCAGCACAGGGTTGAATACAGAGTAAAGCTCCCTCTACACTGTCCCGTATCAAACACTGACAGAACAGGGGCAGCACGGGGTTGGATACAGAGTAAAGCTCCCTCTACACTGTCCCGTATCAAACACTGACAGAACAGGGGCAGCACAGGGTTGGATACAGAGGAAAGCTCCCTCTACACTGTCCCGTATCAAACACTGACAGAACAGGGGCAGCACAGGGTTGGATACAGAGGAAAGCTCCCTCTACACTGTCCCGTATCAAACACTGACAGAACAGGGGCAGCACAGGGTTGAATACAGAGTAAAGCTCCCTCTACACTGTCCCGTATCAAACACTGACAGAACAGGGGCAGCACGGGGTTGGATACAGAGTAAAGCTCCCTCTACACTGTCCCGTATCAAACACTGACAGAACAGGGGCAGCACAGGGTTGGATACAGAGGAAAGCTCCCTCTACACTGTCCCGTATCAAACACTGACAGAACAGGGGCAGCACAGGGTTGGATACAGAGTAAAGCTCCCTCTACACTCTCCCCTATCAAACACTGACAGAACAGGGGCAGCACGGGGTTGGATACAGAGTAAAGCTCCCTCTACACTGTCCCGTATCAAACACTGACAGAACAGGGGCAGCACAGGGTTGGATACAGAGGAAAGCTCCCTCTACACTGTCCCGTATCAAACACTGACAGAACAGGGGCAGCACAGGGTTGGATACAGAGGAAAGCTCCCTCTACACTGTCCCGTATCAAACACTGACAGAACAGGGGCAGCACAGGGTTGAATACAGAGGAAAGCTCCCTCTACACTGTCCCGTATCAAACACTGACAGAACAGGGGCAGCACAGGGTTGGATACAGAGTAAAGCTCCCTCTACACTGTCCCCTATCAAACACTGACAGAACAGGGGCAGCACAGGGTTGGATACAGAGTAAAGCTCCCTCTACACTGTCCCGTATCAAACACTGACAGAACAGGGGCAGCACAGGGTTGGATACAGAGTAAAGCTCCCTCTACACTGTCCCCTATCAAACACTGACAGAACAGGGGCAGCACAGGGTTGGATACAGAGGAAAGCTCCCTCTACACTGTCCCGTATCAAACACTGACAGAACAGGGGCAGCACAGGGTTGGATACAGAGGAAAGCTCCCTCTACACTGTCCCGTATCAAACACTGACAGAACAGGGGCAGCACAGGGTTGGATACAGAGGAAAGCTCCCTCTACACTCTCCCCTATCAAACACTGACAGAACAGGGGCAGCACAGGGTTGGATACAGAGGAAAGCTCCCTCTACACTGTCCCCTATCAAACACTGACAGAACAGGGGCAGCACAGGGTTGGATACAGAGTAAAGCTCCCTCTACACTGTCCCGTATCAAACACTGACAGAACAGGGGCAGCACAGGGTTGGATACAGAGGAAAGCTCCCTCTACACTGTCCCGTATCAAACACTGACAGAACAGGGGCAGCACAGGGTTGGATACAGAGTAAAGCTCCCTCTACACTGTCCCGTATCAAACACTGACAGAACAGGGGCAGCACAGGGTTGGATACAGAGTAAAGCTCCCTCTACACTGTCCCGTATCAAACACTGACAGAACAGGGGCAGCACAGGGTTGGATACAGAGTAAAGCTCCCTCTACACTGTCCCCTATCAAACACTGACAGAACAGGGGCAGCACAGGGTAGGATACAGAGGAAAGCTCCCTCTACACTGTCCCGTATCAAACACTGACAGAACAGGGGCAGCACAGGGTTGGATACAGAGGAAAGCTCCCTCTACACTGTCCCGTATCAAACACTGACAGAACAGGGGCAGCACAGGGTTGGATACAGAGGAAAGCTCCCTCTACACTGTCCCGTATCAAACACTGACAGAACAGGGGCAGCACAGGGTTGGATACAGAGGAAAGCTCCCTCTACACTCTCCCCTATCAAACACTGACAGAACAGGGGCAGCACAGGGTTGGATACAGAGTAAAGCTCCCTCTACACTCTCCCCTATCAAACACTGACAGAACAGGGGCAGCACAGGGTTGGATACAGAGGAAAGCTCCCTCTACACTCTCCCTATCAAACACTGACAGAACAGGGGCAGCACAGGGTTGGATACAGAGGAAAGCTCCCTCTACACTGTCCCGTATCAAACACTGACAGAACAGGGGCAGCACAGGGTTGGATACAGAGGAAAGCTCCCTCTACACTGTCCCCTATCAAACACTGACAGAACAGGGGCAGCACAGGGTTGGATACAGAGGAAAGCTCCCTCTACACTCTCCCTATCAAACACTGACAGAACAGGGACAGCACAGGGTTGGATACAGAGTAAAGCTCCCTCTACACTGTCCCGTATCAAACACTGACAGAACAGGGGCAGCACAGGGTTGGATACAGAGTAAAGCTCCCTCTACACTGTCCCGTATCAAACACTGACAGAACAGGGGCAGCACAGGGTTGGATACAGAGTAAAGCTCCCTCTACACTGTCCCCTATCAAACACTGACAGAACAGGGGCAGCACAGGGTTGGATACAGAGGAAAGCTCCCTCTACACTGTCCCCTATCAAACACTGACAGAACAGGGGCAGCACATGGTTGGATACAGAGGAAAGCTCCCTCTACACTCTCCCCTATCTAACACTGACAGAACAGGGGCAGCACAGGGTTGGATACAGAGGAAAGCTCCCTCTACACTGTCCCGTATCAAACACTGACAGAACAGGGGCAGCACAGGGTTGGATACAGAGTAAAGCTCCCTCTACACTGTCCCCTATCAAACACTGACAGAACAGGGGCAGCACAGGGTTGGATACAGAGTAAAGCTCCCTCTACACTGTCCCGTATCAAACACTGACAGAACAGGGGCAGCACAGGGTTGAATACAGAGGAAAGCTCCCTCTACACTGTCCCGTATCAAACACTGACAGAACAGGGGCAGCACAGGGTTGGATACAGAGTAAAGCTCCCTCTACACTGTCCCGTATCAAACACTGACAGAACAGGGGCAGCACAGGGTTGAATACAGAGGAAAGCTCCCTCTACACTCTCCCGTATCAAACACTGACAGAACAGGGGCAGCACAGGGTTGGATACAGAGGAAAGCTCCCTCTACACTGTCCCGTATCAAACACTGACAGAACAGGGGCAGCACAGGGTTGGATACAGAGGAAAGCTCCCTCTACACTCTCCCCTATCAAACACTGACAGAACAGGGGCAGCACAGGGTTGGATACAGAGTAAAGCTCCCTCTACACTGTCCCGTATCAAACACTGACAGAACAGGGGCAGCACAGGGTTGGATACAGAGGAAAGCTCCCTCTACACTGTCCCCTATCAAACACTGACAGAACAGGGGCAGCACAGGGTTGGATACAGAGGAAAGCTCCCTCTACACTGTCCCCTATCAAACACTGACAGAACAGGGGCAGCACAGGGTTGGATACAGAGGAAAGCTCCCTCTACACTGTCCCGTATCAAACACTGACAGAACAGGGGCAGCACAGGGTTGGATACAGAGTAAAGCTCCCTCTACACTGTCCCCTATCAAACACTGACAGAACAGGGGCAGCACAGGGTTGGATACAGAGGAAAGCTCCCTCTACACTGTCCCGTATCAAACACTGACAGAACAGGGGCAGCACAGGGTTGGATACAGAGGAAAGCTCCCTCTACACTGTCCCGTATCAAACACTGACAGAACAGGGGCAGCACAGGGTTGGATACAGAGTAAAGCTCCCTCTACACTGTCCCGTATCAAACACTGACAGAACAGGGGCAGCACAGGGTTGGATACAGAGTAAAGCTCCCTCTACACTGTCCCGTATCAAACACTGACAGAACAGGGGCAGCACAGGGTTGGATACAGAGTAAAGCTCCCTCTACACTCTCCCGTATCAAACACTGACAGAACAGGGGCAGCACAGGGTTGGATACAGAGGAAAGCTCCCTCTACACTGTCCCCTATCAAACACTGACAGAACAGGGGCAGCACAGGGTTGGATACAGAGGAAAGCTCCCTCTACACTGTCCCCTATCAAACACTGACAGAACAGGGGCAGCACAGGGTTGGATACAGAGGAAAGCTCCCTCTACACTGTCCCGTATCAAACACTGACAGAACAGGGGCAGCACAGGGTTGGATACAGAGGAAAGCTCCCTCTACACTGTCCCGTATCAAACACTGACAGAACAGGGGCAGCACAGGGTTGGATACAGAGGAAAGCTCCCTCTACACTGTCCCGTATCAAACACTGACAGAACAGGGGCAGCACAGGGTTGGATACAGAGTAAAGCTCCCTCTACACTCTCCCCTATCAAACACTGACAGAACAGGGGCAGCACAGGGTTGGATACAGAGTAAAGCTCCCTCTACACTGTCCCGTATCAAACACTGACAGAACAGGGGCAGCACAGGGTTGGATACAGAGGAAAGCTCCCTCTACACTGTCCCGTATCAAACACTGACAGAACAGGGGCAGCACAGGGTTGGATACAGAGGAAAGCTCCCTCTACACTGTCCCGTATCAAACACTGACAGAACAGGGGCAGCACAGGGTTGGATACAGAGGAAAGCTCCCTCTACACTCTCCCCTATCAAACACTGACAGAACAGGGGCAGCACAGGGTTGGATACAGAGTAAAGCTCCCTCTACACTGTCCCGTATCAAACACTGACAGAACAGGGGCAGCACAGGGTTGGATACAGAGTAAAGCTCCCTCTACACTGTCCCGTATCAAACACTGACAGAACAGGGGCAGCACAGGGTTGAATACAGAGGAAAGCTCCCTCTACACTGTCCCGTATCAAACACTGACAGAACAGGGGCAGCACAGGGTTGGATACAGAGTAAAGCTCCCTCTACACTGTCCCGTATCAAACACTGACAGAACAGGGGCAGCACAGGGTTGGATACAGAGTAAAGCTCCCTCTACACTGTCCCGTATCAAACACTGACAGAACAGGGGCAGCACAGGGTTGGATACAGAGGAAAGCTCCCTCTACACTGTCCCCTATCAAACACTGACAGAACAGGGGCAGCACAGGGTTGGATACAGAGTAAAGCTCCCTCTACACTCTCCCCTATCAAACACTGACAGAACAGGGGCAGCACAGGGTTGGATACAGAGTAAAGCTCCCTCTACACTGTCCCGTATCAAACACTGACAGAACAGGGGCAGCACAGGGTTGGATACAGAGTAAAGCTCCCTCTACACTGTCCCCTATCAAACACTGACAGAACAGGGGCAGCACAGGGTTGGATACAGTGTAAAGCTCCCTCTACACTGTCCCGTATCAAACACTGACAGAACAGGGGCAGCACAGGGTTGGATACAGAGGAAAGCTCCCTCTACACTGTCCCCTATCAAACACTGACAGAACAGGGGCAGCACAGGGTTGGATACAGAGGAAAGCTCCCTCTACACTGTCCCGTATCAAACACTGACAGAACAGGGGCAGCACAGGGTTGGATACAGAGTAAAGCTCCCTCTACACTGTCCCCTATCAAACACTGACAGAACAGGGGCAGCACAGGGTTGGATACAGAGTAAAGCTCCCTCTACACTCTCCCCTATCAAACACTGACAGAACAGGGGCAGCACAGGGTTGGATACAGAGGAAAGCTCCCTCTACACTGTCCCGTATCAAACACTGACAGAACAGGGGCAGCACAGGGTTGGATACAGAGTAAAGCTCCCTCTACACTGTCCCGTATCAAACACTGACAGAACAGGGGCAGCACAGGGTTGGATACAGAGGAAAGCTCCCTCTACACTGTCCCGTATCAAACACTGACAGAACAGGGGCAGCACAGGGTTGGATACAGAGTAAAGCTCCCTCTACACTGTCCCCTATCAAACACTGACAGAACAGGGGCAGCACAGGGTTGGATACAGAGTAAAGCTCCCTCTACACTGTCCCGTATCAAACACTGACAGAACAGGGGCAGCACAGGGTTGGATACAGTGTAAAGCTCCCTCTACACTGTCCCGTATCAAACACTGACAGAACAGGGGCAGCACGGGGTTGGATACAGAGTAAAGCTCCCTCTACACTGTCCCGTATCAAACACTGACAGAACAGGGGCAGCACAGGGTTGGATACAGAGGAAAGCTCCCTCTACACTGTCCCGTATCAAACACTGACAGAACAGGGGCAGCACGGGGTTGGATACAGAGGAAAGCTCCCTCTACACTGTCCCGTATCAAACACTGACAGAACAGGGGCAGCACGGGGTTGGATACAGAGTAAAGCTCCCTCTACACTGTCCCGTATCAAACACTGACAGAACAGGGGCAGCACAGGGTTGGATACAGAGTAAAGCTCCCTCTACACTGTCCCCTATCAAACACTGACAGAACAGGGGCAGCACAGGGTTGGATACAGAGGAAAGCTCCCTCTACACTCTCCCCTATCAAACACTGACAGAACAGGGGCAGCACAGGGTTGGATACAGAGTAAAGCTCCCTCTACACTGTCCCCTATCAAACACTGACAGAACAGGGGCAGCACAGGGTTGGATACAGAGTAAAGCTCCCTCTACACTCTCCCCTATCAAACACTGACAGAACAGGGGCAGCACAGGGTTGGATACAGAGTAAAGCTCCCTCTACACTGTCCCCTATCAAACACTGACAGAACAGGGGCAGCACGGGGTTGGATACAGAGTAAAGCTCCCTCTACACTGTCCCGTATCAAACACTGACAGAACAGGGGCAGCACAGGGTTGGATACAGAGGAAAGCTCCCTCTACACTGTCCCCTATCAAACACTGACAGAACAGGGGCAGCACAGGGTTGGATACAGAGTAAAGCTCCCTCTACACTGTCCCGTATCAAACACTGTCAGAACAGGGGCAGCACAGGGTTGGATACAGAGTAAAGCTCCCTCTACACTCTCCCGTATCAAACACTGACAGGACAGGGGCAGCACAGGGTTGGATACAGAGGAAAGCTCCCTCTACACTGTCCCGTATCAAACACTGACAGAACAGGGGCAGCACAGGGTTGGATACAGAGGAAAGCTCCCTCTACACTGTCCCGTATCAAACACTGACAGAACAGGGGCAGCACAGGGTTGGATACAGAGTAAAGCTCCCTCTACACTCTCCCGTATCAAACACTGACAGAACAGGGGCAGCACAGGGTTGGATACAGAGTAAAGCTCCCTCTACACTGTCCCGTATCAAACACTGACAGAACAGGGGCAGCACAGGGTTGGATACAGAGTAAAGCTCCCTCTACACTGTCCCGTATCAAACACTGACAGAACAGGGGCAGCACAGGGTTGGATACAGAGTAAAGCTCCCTCTACACTGTCCCGTATCAAACACTGACAGAACAGGGGCAGCACAGGGTTGAATACAGAGTAAAGCTCCCTCTACACTGTCCCGTATCAAACACTGACAGAACAGGGGCAGCACAGGGTTGGATACAGAGTAAAGCTCCCTCTACACTGTCCCCTATCAAACACTGACAGAACAGGGGCAGCACAGGGTTGGATACAGAGTAAAGCTCCCTCTACACTGTCCCCTATCAAACACTGACAGAACAGGGGCAGCACAGGGTTGGATACAGAGTAAAGCTCCCTCTACACTGTCCCGTATCAAACACTGACAGAACAGGGGCAGCACAGGGTTGGATACAGAGTAAAGCTCCCTCTACACTGTCCCCTATCAAACACTGACAGAACAGGGGCAGCACAGGGTTGAATACAGAGTAAAGCTCCCTCTACACTGTCCCGTATCAAACACTGACAGAACAGGGGCAGCACAGGGTTGGATACAGAGGAAAGCTCCCTCTACACTCTCCCCTATCAAACACTGACAGAACAGGGGCAGCACAGGGTTGGATACAGAGGAAAGCTCCCTCTACACTGTCCCGTATCAAACACTGACAGAACAGGGGCAGCACAGGGTTGGATACAGAGGAAAGCTCCCTCTACACTGTCCCGTATCAAACACTGACAGAACAGGGGCAGCACAGGGTTGGATACAGAGTAAAGCTCCCTCTACACTGTCCCGTATCAAACACTGACAGAACAGGGGCAGCACAGGGTTGGATACAGAGGAAAGCTCCCTCTACACTGTCCCGTATCAAACACTGACAGAACAGGGGCAGCACAGGGTTGGATACAGAGTAAAGCTCCCTCTACACTGTCCCCTATCAAACACTGACAGAACAGGGGCAGCACAGGGTTGGATACAGAGGAAAGCTCCCTCTACACTGTCCCGTATCAAACACTGACAGAACAGGGGCAGCACAGGGTTGGATACAGAGTAAAGCTCCCTCTACACTCTCCCCTATCAAACACTGACAGAACAGGGGCAGCACAGGGTTGGATACAGAGTAAAGCTCCCTCTACACTGTCCCCTATCAAACACTGACAGAACAGGGGCAGCACAGGGTTGGATACAGAGGAAAGCTCCCTCTACACTGTCCCGTATCAAACACTGACAGAACAGGGGCAGCACAGGGTTGGATACAGAGGAAAGCTCCCTCTACACTGTCCCCTATCAAACACTGACAGAACAGGGGCAGCACAGGGTTGGATACAGAGGAAAGCTCCCTCTACACTGTCCCCTATCAAACACTGACAGAACAGGGGCAGCACAGGGTTGGATACAGAGGAAAGCTCCCTCTACACTCTCCCCTATCAAACACTGACAGAACAGGGGCAGCACAGGGTTGGATACAGAGTAAAGCTCCCTCTACACTCTCCCGTATCAAACACTGACAGAACAGGGGCAGCACAGGGTTGGATACAGAGTAAAGCTCCCTCTACACTGTCCCGTATCAAACACTGACAGAACAGGGGCAGCACAGGGTTGGATACAGAGTAAAGCTCCCTCTACACTCTCCCCTATCAAACACTGACAGAACAGGGGCAGCACAGGGTTGGATACAGAGGAAAGCTCCCTCTACACTGTCCCGTATCAAACACTGACAGAACAGGGGCAGCACAGGGTTGGATACAGAGGAAAGCTCCCTCTACACTGTCCCGTATCAAACACTGACAGAACAGGGGCAGCACAGGGTTGGATACAGAGGAAAGCTCCCTCTACACTGTCCCCTATCAAACACTGACAGAACAGGGGCAGCACAGGGTTGGATACAGAGGAAAGCTCCCTCTACACTCTCCCCTATCAAACACTGACAGAACAGGGGCAGCACAGGGTTGGATACAGAGTAAAGCTCCCTCTACACTGTCCCCTATCAAACACTGACAGAACAGGGGCAGCACAGGGTTGGATACAGAGTAAAGCTCCCTCTACACTCTCCCCTATCAAACACTGACAGAACAGGGGCAGCACAGGGTTGGATACAGAGTAAAGCTCCCTCTACACTGTCCCGTATCAAACACTGACAGAACAGGGGCAGCACAGGGTTGGATACAGAGGAAAGCTCCCTCTACACTCTCCCCTATCAAACACTGACAGAACAGGGGCAGCACAGGGTTGGATACAGAGGAAAGCTCCCTCTACACTGTCCCCTATCAAACACTGACAGAACAGGGGCAGCACAGGGTTGGATACAGAGGAAAGCTCCCTCTACACTGTCCCGTATCAAACACTGACAGAACAGGGGCAGCACAGGGTTGGATACAGAGTAAAGCTCCCTCTACACTGTCCCGTATCAAACACTGACAGAACAGGGGCAGCACAGGGTTGGATACAGAGGAAAGCTCCCTCTACACTGTCCCGTATCAAACACTGACAGAACAGGGGCTGCACAGGGTTGGATACAGAGGAAAGCTCCCTCTACACTGTCCCGTATCAAACACTGACAGAACAGGGGCAGCACAGGGTTGGATACAGAGTAAAGCTCCCTCTACACTGTCCCGTATCAAACACTGACAGAACAGGGGCAGCACAGGGTTGGATACAGAGGAAAGCTCCCTCTACACTCTCCCCTATCAAACACTGACAGAACAGGGGCAGCACAGGGTTGGATACAGGGGAAAGCTCCCTCTACACTGTCCCGTATCAAACACTGACAGAACAGGGGCAGCACAGGGTTGGATACAGAGGAAAGCTCCCTCTACACTGTCCCCTATCAAACACTGACAGAACAGGGGCAGCACAGGGTTGGATACAGAGGAAAGCTCCCTCTACACTGTCCCGTATCAAACACTGACAGAACAGGGGCAGCACAGGGTTGGATACAGAGTAAAGCTCCCTCTACACTGTCCCGTATCAAACACTGACAGAACAGGGGCAGCACAGGGTTGGATACAGAGTAAAGCTCCCTCTACACTGTCCCGTATCAAACACTGACAGAACAGGGGCAGCACAGGGTTGGATACAGAGGAAAGCTCCCTCTACACTGTCCCCTATCAAACACTGACAGAACAGGGGCAGCACAGGGTTGGATACAGAGGAAAGCTCCCTCTACACTGTCCCGTATCAAACACTGACAGAACAGGGGCAGCACAGGGTTGGATACAGAGTAAAGCTCCCTCTACACTCTCCCGTATCAAACACTGACAGAACAGGGGCAGCACAGGGTTGGATACAGAGGAAAGCTCCCTCTACACTCTCCCCTATCAAACACTGACAGAACAGGGGCAGCACAGGGTTGGATACAGAGGAAAGCTCCCTCTACACTGTCCCGTATCAAACACTGACAGAACAGGGGCAGCACAGGGTTGGATACAGAGTAAAGCTCCCTCTACACTGTCCCCTATCAAACACTGACAGAACAGGGGCAGCACAGGGTTGGATACAGAGGAAAGCTCCCTCTACACTCTCCCGTATCAAACACTGACAGAACAGGGGCAGCACAGGGTTGGATACAGAGTAAAGCTCCCTCTACACTGTCCCCTATCAAACACTGACAGAACAGGGGCAGCACAGGGTTGGATACAGAGTAAAGCTCCCTCTACACTCCCCCTATCAAACACTGACAGAACAGGGGCAGCACAGGGTTGGATACAGAGGAAAGCTCCCTCTACACTGTCCCCTATCAAACACTGACAGAACAGGGGCAGCACAGGGTTGGATACAGAGGAAAGCTCCCTCTACACTCTCCCCTATCAAACACTGACAGAACAGGGGCAGCACAGGGTTGGATACAGAGTAAAGCTCCCTCTACACTGTCCCCTATCAAACACTGACAGAACAGGGGCAGCACAGGGTTGGATACAGAGTAAAGCTCCCTCTACACTGTCCCGTATCAAACACTGACAGAACAGGGGCAGCACAGGGTTGGATACAGAGGAAAGCTCCCTCTACACTCTCCCCTATCAAACACTGACAGAACAGGGGCAGCACAGGGTTGGATACAGAGGAAAGCTCCCTCTACACTCTCCCCTATCAAACACTGACAGAACAGGGGCAGCACAGGGTTGGATACAGAGTAAAGCTCCCTCTACACTGTCCCGTATCAAACACTGACAGAACAGGGGCAGCACAGGGTTGGATACAGAGGAAAGCTCCCTCTACACTGTCCCGTATCAAACACTGACAGAACAGGGGCAGCACAGGGTTGGATACAGAGGAAAGCTCCCTCTACACTGTCCCGTATCAAACACTGACAGAACAGGGGCAGCACAGGGTTGGATACAGAGGAAAGCTCCCTCTACACTGTCCCGTATCAAACACTGACAGAACAGGGGCAGCACAGGGTTGGATACAGAGGAAAGCTCCCTCTACTCTCTCCCCTATCAAACACTGACAGAACAGGGGCAGCACAGGGTTGGATACAGAGTAAAGCTCCCTCTACACTGTCCCGTATCAAACACTGACAGAACAGGGGCAGCACAGGGTTGGATACAGAGTAAAGCTCCCTCTACACTGTCCCGTATCAAACACTGACAGAACAGGGGCAGCACAGGGTTGGATACAGAGTAAAGCTCCCTCTACACTGTCCCGTATCAAACACTGACAGAACAGGGGCAGCACAGGGTTGGATACAGAGTAAAGCTCCCTCTACACTGTCCCCTATCAAACACTGACAGAACAGGGGCAGCACAGGGTTGGATACAGAGTAAAGCTCCCTCTACACTCTCCCCTATCAAACACTGACAGAACAGGGGCAGCACAGGGTTGGATACAGAGTAAAGCTCCCTCTACACTGTCCCGTATCAAACACTGACAGAACAGGGGCAGCACAGGGTTGGATACAGAGGAAAGCTCCCTCTACACTGTCCCGTATCAAACACTGACAGAACAGGGGCAGCACAGGGTTGGATACAGAGTAAAGCTCCCTCTACACTCTCCCCTATCAAACACTGACAGAACAGGGGCAGCACAGGGTTGGATACAGAGTAAAGCTCCCTCTACACTCTCCCCTATCAAACACTGACAGAACAGGGGCAGCACAGGGTTGGATACAGAGTAAAGCTCCCTCTACACTGTCCCGTATCAAACACTGACAGAACAGGGGCAGCACAGGGTTGGATACAGAGTAAAGCTCCCTCTACACTCTCCCCTATCAAACACTGACAGAACAGGGGCAGCACAGGGTTGGATACAGAGGAAAGCTCCCTCTACACTGTCCCGTATCAAACACTGACAGAACAGGGGCAGCACAGGGTTGTATACAGAGTAAAGCTCCCTCTACACTGTCCCGTATCAAACACTGACAGAACAGGGGCAGCACAGGGTTGGATACAGAGGAAAGCTCCCTCTACACTCTCCCCTATCAAACACTGACAGAACAGGGGCAGCACAGGGTTGGATACAGAGTAAAGCTCCCTCTACACTGTCCCCTATCAAACACTGACAGAACAGGGGCAGCACAGGGTTGGATACAGAGTAAAGCTCCCTCTACCCTGTCCCGTATCAAACACTGACAGAACAGGGGCAGCACAGGGTTGGATACAGAGGAAAGCTCCCTCTACACTGTCCCGTATCAAACACTGACAGAACAGGGGCAGCACGGGGTTGGATACAGAGTAAAGCTCCCTCTACACTCTCCCGTATCAAACACTGACAGAACAGGGGCAGCACAGGGTTGGATACAGAGGAAAGCTCCCTCTACACTCTCCCCTATCAAACACTGACAGAACAGGGGCAGCACAGGGTTGGATACAGAGGAAAGCTCCCTCTACACTGTCCCGTATCAAACACTGACAGAACAGGGGCAGCACGGGGTTGGATACAGAGGAAAGCTCCCTCTACACTCTCCCCTATCAAACACTGACAGAACAGGGGCAGCACAGGGTTGGATACAGAGTAAAGCTCCCTCTACACTGTCCCCTATCAAACACTGACAGAACAGGGGCAGCACAGGGTTGGATACAGAGTAAAGCTCCCTCTACACTCTCCCCTATCAAACACTGACAGAACAGGGGTAGCACAGGGTTGGATACAGAGGAAAGCTCCCTCTACACTCTCCCCTATCAAACACTGACAGAACAGGGGCAGCACAGGGTTGGATACAGAGTAAAGCTCCCTCTACACTGTCCCGTATCAAACACTGACAGAACAGGGGCAGCACAGGGTTGGATACAGAGTAAAGCTCCCTCTACACTCCCCTATCAAACACTGACAGAACAGGGGCAGGACAGGGTTGGATACAGAGTAAAGCTCCCTCTACACTGTCCCGTATCAAACACTGACAGAACAGGGGCAGCACAGGGTTGGATACAGAGTAAAGCTCCCTCTACACTCTCCCCTATCAAACACTGACAGAACAGGGGCAGCACAGGGTTGGATACAGAGGAAAGCTCCCTCTACACTGTCCCGTTTCAAACACTGACAGAACAGGGGCAGCACAGGGTTGGATACAGAGGAAAGCTCCCTCTACACTGTCCCGTATCAAACACTGACAGAACAGGGGCAGCACAGGGTTGGATACAGAGGAAAGCTCCCTCTACACTGTCCCCTATCAAACACTGACAGAACAGGGGCAGCACAGGGTTGGATACAGAGGAAAGCTCCCTCTACACTGTCCCGTATCAAACACTGACAGAACAGGGGCAGCACAGGGTTGGATACAGAGGAAAGCTCCCTCTACACTGTCCCCTATCAAACACTGACAGAACAGGGGCAGCACAGGGTTGGATACAGAGGAAAGCTCCCTCTACACTCTCCCCTATCAAACACTGACAGAACAGGGGCAGCACAGGGTTGGATACAGGGGAAAGCTCCCTCTACACTGTCCCGTATCAAACACTGACAGAACAGGGGCAGCACAGGGTTGGATACAGAGGAAAGCTCCCTCTACACTGTCCCGTATCAAACACTGACAGAACAGGGGCAGCACAGGGTTGGATACAGAGTAAAGCTCCCTCTACACTCTCCCCTATCAAACACTGACAGAACAGGGGCAGCACAGGGTTGGATACAGAGGAAAGCTCCCTCTACACTCTCCCCTATCAAACACTGACAGAACAGGGGCAGCACGGGGTTGGATACAGAGTAAAGCTCCCTCTACACTCTCCCCTATCAAACACTGACAGAACAGGGGCAGCACGGGGTTGGATACAGAGGAAAGCTCCCTCTACACTGTCCCGTATCAAACACTGACAGAACAGGGGCAGCACAGGGTTGGATACAGAGTAAAGCTCCCTCTACACTCTCCCCTATCAAACACTGACAGAACAGGGGCAGCACAGGGTTGGATACAGAGTAAAGCTCCCTCTACACTGTCCCCTATCAAACACTGACAGAACAGGGGCAGCACGGGGTTGGATACAGAGGAAAGCTCCCTCTACACTGTCCCGTATCAAACACTGACAGAACAGGGGCAGCACAGGGTTGGATACAGAGGAAAGCTCCCTCTACACTCTCCCCTATCAAACACTGACAGAACAGGGGCAGCACAGGGTTGGATACAGAGGAAAGCTCCCTCTACACTCTCCCCTATCAAACACTGACAGAACAGGGGCAGCACAGGGTTGGATACAGAGGAAAGCTCCCTCTACACTGTCCCGTATCAAACACTGACAGAACAGGGGCAGCACAGGGTTGGATACAGAGTAAAGCTCCCTCTACACTGTCCCCTATCAAACACTGACAGAACAGGGGCAGCACAGGGTTGGATACAGAGTAAAGCTCCCTCTACACTGTCCCGTATCAAACACTGACAGAACAGGGGCAGCACAGGGTTGGATACAGAGTAAAGCTCCCTCTACACTGTCCCCTATCAAACACTGACAGAACAGGGGCAGCACAGGGTTGGATACAGAGGAAAGCTCCCTCTACACTCTCCCCTATCAAACACTGACAGAACAGGGGCAGCACAGGGTTGGATACAGAGTAAAGCTCCCTCTACACTGTCCCGTATCAAACACTGACAGAACAGGGGCAGCACAGGGTTGGATACAGAGTAAAGCTCCCTCTACACTGTCCCGTATCAAACACTGACAGAACAGGGGCAGCACAGGGTTGGATACAGAGTAAAGCTCCCTCTACACTGTCCCGTATCAAACACTGACAGAACAGGTGCAGCACAGGGTTGGATACAGAGTAAAGCTCCCTCTACACTCTCCCGTATCAAACACTGACAGAACAGGGGCAGCACAGGGTTGGATACAGAGTAAAGCTCCCTCTACACTGTCCCGTATCAAACACTGACAGAACAGGGGCAGCACAGGGTTGGATACAGAGTAAAGCTCCCTCTACACTCTCCCTATCAAACACTGACAGAACAGGGGCAGCACAGGGTTGAATACAGAGGAAAGCTCCCTCTACACTGTCCCGTATCAAACACTGACAGAACAGGGGCAGCACAGGGTTGGATACAGAGGAAAGCTCCCTCTACACTGTCCCGTATCAAACACTGACAGAACAGGGGCAGCACAGGGTTGGATACAGAGGAAAGCTCCCTCTACACTCTCCCCTATCAAACACTGACAGAACAGGGGCAGCACAGGGTTGGATACAGAGGAAAGCTCCCTCTACACTGTCCCGTATCAAACACTGACAGAACAGGGGCAGCACAGGGTTGGATACAGAGTAAAGCTCCCTCTACACTGTCCCGTATCAAACACTGACAGAACAGGGGCAGCACAGGGTTGGATACAGAGTAAAGCTCCCTCTACACTCTCCCGTATCAAACACTGACAGAACAGGGGCAGCACAGGGTTGGATACAGAGGAAAGCTCCCTCTACACTGTCCCCTATCAAACACTGACAGAACAGGGGCAGCACAGGGTTGGATACAGAGTAAAGCTCCCTCTACACTGTCCCCTATCAAACACTGACAGAACAGGGGCAGCACAGGGTTGGATACAGAGTAAAGCTCCCTCTACACTGTCCCCTATCAAACACTGACAGAACAGGGGCAGCACAGGGTTGGATACAGAGGAAAGCTCCCTCTACACTGTCCCGTATCAAACACTGACAGAACAGGGGCAGCACAGGGTTGGATACAGAGTAAAGCTCCCTCTACACTGTCCCCTATCAAACACTGACAGAACAGGGGCAGCACAGGGTTGGATACAGAGTAAAGCTCCCTCTACACTGTCCCGTATCAAACACTGACAGAACAGGGGCAGCACAGGGTTGGATACAGAGGAAAGCTCCCTCTACACTGTCCCGTATCAAACACTGACAGAACAGGGGCAGCACAGGGTTGGATACAGAGGAAAGCTCCCTCTACACTGTCCCGTATCAAACACTGACAGAACAGGGGCAGCACAGGGTTGGATACAGAGGAAAGCTCCCTCTACACTGTCCCGTATCAAACACTGACAGAACAGGGGCAGCACAGGGTTGGATACAGAGGAAAGCTCCCTCTACACTGTCCCGTATCAAACACTGACAGAACAGGGGCAGCACAGGGTTGGATACAGAGTAAAGCTCCCTCTACACTCTCCCCTATCAAACACTGACAGAACAGGGGCAGCACAGGGTTGGATACAGAGTAAAGCTCCCTCTACACTGTCCCGTATCAAACACTGACAGAACAGGGGCAGCACAGGGTTGGATACAGAGGAAAGCTCCCTCTACACTGTCCCGTATCAAACACTGACAGAACAGGGGCAGCACAGGGTTGGATACAGAGGAAAGCTCCCTCTACACTGTCCCCTATCAAACACTGACAGAACAGGGGCAGCACAGGGTTGGATACAGAGGAAAGCTCCCTCTACACTGTCCCGTATCAAACACTGACAGAACAGGGGCAGCACAGGGTTGGATACAGAGTAAAGCTCCCTCTACACTCTCCCCTATCAAACACTGACAGAACAGGGGCAGCACAGGGTTGGATACAGAGGAAAGCTCCCTCTACACTCTCCCCTATCAAACACTGACAGAACAGGGGCAGCACAGGGTTGGATACAGAGGAAAGCTCCCTCTACACTGTCCCGTATCAAACACTGACAGAACAGGGGCAGCACAGGGTTGGATACAGAGTAAAGCTCCCTCTACACTCTCCCCTATCAAACACTGACAGAACAGGGGCAGCACAGGGTTGGATACAGAGTAAAGCTCCCTCTACACTCTCCCCTATCAAACACTGACAGAACAGGGGCAGCACAGGGTTGGATACAGAGGAAAGCTCCCTCTACACTCTCCCCTATCAAACACTGACAGAACAGGGGCAGCACAGGGTTGGATACAGAGTAAAGCTCCCTCTACACTCTCCCGTATCAAACACTGACAGAACAGGGGCAGCACAGGGTTGGATACAGAGGAAAGCTCCCTCTACACTGTCCCCTATCAAACACTGACAGAACAGGGGCAGCACAGGGTTGGATACAGAGTAAAGCTCCCTCTACACTGTCCCGTATCAAACACTGACAGAACAGGGGCAGCACAGGGTTGGATACAGAGTAAAGCTCCCTCTACACTGTCCCCTATCAAACACTGACAGAACAGGGGCAGCACAGGGTTGGATACAGAGGAAAGCTCCCTCTACACTGTCCCGTATCAAACACTGACAGAACAGGGGCAGCACAGGGTTGAATACAGAGTAAAGCTCCCTCTACACTCTCCCTATCAAACACTGACAGAACAGGGGCAGCACAGGGTTGGATACAGAGTAAAGCTCCCTCTACACTGTCCCGTATCATACACTGACAGAACAGGGGCAGCACAGGGTTGGATACAGAGTAAAGCTCCCTCTACACTGTCCCGTATCAAACACTGACAGAACAGGGGCAGCACAGGGTTGGATACAGAGTAAAGCTCCCTCTACACTCTCCCCTATCAAACACTGACAGAACAGGGGCAGCACAGGGTTGGATACAGAGTAAAGCTCCCTCTACACTCTCCCCTATCAAACACTGACAGAACAGGGGCAGCACAGGGTTGGATACAGAGGAAAGCTCCCTCTACACTGTCCCCTATCAAACACTGACAGAACAGGGGCAGCACAGGGTTGGATACAGAGTAAAGCTCCCTCTACACTCTCCCCTATCAAACACTGACAGAACAGGGGCAGCACAGGGTTGAATACAGAGGAAAGCTCCCTCTACACTGTCCCCTATCAAACACTGACAGAACAGGGGCAGCACAGGGTTGGATACAGAGGAAAGCTCCCTCTACACTGTCCCGTATCAAACACTGACAGAACAGGGGCAGCACAGGGTTGGATACAGAGTAAAGCTCCCTCTACACTGTCCCGTATCAAACACTGACAGGACAGGGGCAGCACAGGGTTGGATACAGAGTAAAGCTCCCTCTACACTGTCCCGTATCAAACACTGACAGAACAGGGGCAGCACAGGGTTGGATACAGAGTAAAGCTCCCTCTACACTCTCCCCTATCAAACACTGACAGAACAGGGGCAGCACAGGGTTGGATACAGAGGAAAGCTCCCTCTACACTGTCCCCTATCAAACACTGACAGAACAGGGGCAGCACAGGGTTGGATACAGAGTAAAGCTCCCTCTACACTGTCCCGTATCAAACACTGACAGAACAGGGGCAGCACAGGGTTGGATACAGAGGAAAGCTCCCTCTACACTCTCCCCTATCAAACACTGACAGAACAGGGGCAGCACAGGGTTGGATACAGAGTAAAGCTCCCTCTACACTCTCCCCTATCAAACACTGACAGAACAGGGGCAGCACGGGGTTGGATACAGAGGAAAGCTCCCTCTACACTCTCCCCTATCAAACACTGACAGAACAGGGGCAGCACAGGGTTGGATACAGAGTAAAGCTCCCTCTACACTGTCCCCTATCAAACACTGACAGAACAGGGGCAGCACAGGGTTGGATACAGAGTAAAGCTCCCTCTACACTGTCCCGTATCAAACACTGACAGAACAGGGGCAGCACAGGGTTGGATACAGAGTAAAGCTCCCTCTACACTGTCCCGTATCAAACACTGACAGAACAGGGGCAGCACAGGGTTGGATACAGAGGAAAGCTCCCTCTACACTGTCCCCTATCAAACACTGACAGAACAGGGGCAGCACAGGGTTGGATACAGAGTAAAGCTCCCTCTACACTGTCCCCTATCAAACACTGACAGAACAGGGGCAGCACAGGGTTGAATACAGAGTAAAGCTCCCTCTACACTCTCCCCTATCAAACACTGACAGAACAGGGGCAGCACAGGGTTGGATACAGAGTAAAGCTCCCTCTACACTCTCCCCTATCAAACACTGACAGAACAGGGGCAGCACAGGGTTGGATACAGAGTAAAGCTCCCTCTACACTCTCCCCTATCAAACACTGACAGAACAGGGGCAGCACAGGGTTGGATACAGAGGAAAGCTCCCTCTACACTGTCCCGTATCAAACACTGACAGAACAGGGGCAGCACAGGGTTGGATACAGAGGAAAGCTCCCTCTACACTCTCCCCTATCAAACACTGACAGAACAGGGACAGCACAGGGTTGGATACAGAGGAAAGCTCCCTCTACACTGTCCCGTATCAAACACTGACAGAACAGGGGCAGCACAGGGTTGGATACAGAGGAAAGCTCCCTCTACACTCTCCCCTATCAAACACTGACAGAACAGGGACAGCACAGGGTTGGATACAGAGGAAAGCTCCCTCTACACTGTCCCGTATCAAACACTGACAGAACAGGGGCAGCACAGGGTTGGATACAGAGGAAAGCTCCCTCTACACTGTCCCCTATCAAACACTGACAGAACAGGGGCAGCACAGGGTTGGATACAGAGTAAAGCTCCCTCTACACTGTCCCGTATCAAACACTGACAGAACAGGGGCAGCACAGGGTTGGATACAGAGGAAAGCTCCCTCTACACTCCCCTATCAAACACTGACAGAACAGGGGCAGCACAGGGTTGGATACAGAGTAAAGCTCCCTCTACACTCTCCCCTATCAAAAACTGACAGAACAGGGGCAGCACAGGGTTGGATACAGAGTAAAGCTCCCTCTACACTGTCCCGTATCAAACACTGACAGAACAGGGGCAGCACAGGGTTGGATACAGAGGAAAGCTCCCTCTACACTGTCCCCTATCAAACACTGACAGAACAGGGACAGCACAGGGTTGGATACAGAGTAAAGCTCCCTCTACACTCTCCCCTATCAAACACTGACAGAACAGGGGCAGCACAGGGTTGGATACAGAGTAAAGCTCCCTCTACACTGTCCCGTATCAAACACTGACAGAACAGGGGCAGCACAGGGTTGGATACAGAGGAAAGCTCCCTCTACACTCTCCCCTATCAAACACTGACAGAACAGGGGCAGCACAGGGTTGGATACAGAGGAAAGCTCCCTCTACACTCTCCCCTATCAAACACTGACAGAACAGGGGCAGCACAGGGTTGGATACAGAGGAAAGCTCCCTCTACACTCTCCCCTATCAAACACTGACAGAACAGGGGCAGCACAGGGTTGGATACAGAGTAAAGCTCCCTCTACACTGTCCCCTATCAAACACTGACAGAACAGGGGCAGCACAGGGTTGGATACAGAGGAAAGCTCCCTCTACACTGTCCCGTATCAAACACTGACAGAACAGGGGCAGCACAGGGTTGGATACAGAGGAAAGCTCCCTCTACACTGTCCCGTATCAAACACTGACAGAACAGGGGCAGCACAGGGTTGGATACAGAGGAAAGCTCCCTCTACACTGTCCCGTATCAAACACTGACAGAACAGGGGCAGCACAGGGTTGGATACAGAGGAAAGCTCCCTCTACACTCTCCCCTATCAAACACTGACAGAACAGGGGCAGCACAGGGTTGAATACAGAGGAAAGCTCCCTCTACACTCTCCCCTATCAAACACTGACAGAACAGGGGCAGCACAGGGTTGGATACAGAGGAAAGCTCCCTCTACACTCTCCCTATCAAACACTGACAGAACAGGGGCAGCACAGGGTTGGATACAGAGTAAAGCTCCCTCTACACTGTCCCGTATCAAACACTGACAGAACAGGGGCAGCACAGGGTTGGATACAGAGGAAAGCTCCCTCTACACTCTCCCCTATCAAACACTGACAGAACAGGGGCAGCACGGGGTTGGATACAGAGGAAAGCTCCCTCTACACTCTCCCCTATCAAACACTGACAGAACAGGGGCAGCACAGGGTTGGATACAGAGTAAAGCTCCCTCTACACTGTCCCCTATCAAACACTGACAGAACAGGGGCAGCACAGGGTTGGATACAGAGTAAAGCTCCCTCTACACTGTCCCGTATCAAACACTGACAGAACAGGGGCAGCACAGGGTTGGATACAGAGTAAAGCTCCCTCTACACTGTCCCGTATCAAACACTGACAGAACAGGGGCAGCACAGGGTTGGATACAGAGGAAAGCTCCCTCTACACTGTCCCCTATCAAACACTGACAGAACAGGGGCAGCACAGGGTTGGATACAGAGTAAAGCTCCCTCTACACTGTCCCCTATCAAACACTGACAGAACAGGGGCAGCACAGGGTTGAATACAGAGTAAAGCTCCCTCTACACTCTCCCCTATCAAACACTGACAGAACAGGGGCAGCACAGGGTTGGATACAGAGTAAAGCTCCCTCTACACTGTCCCGTATCAAACACTGACAGAACAGGGGCAGCACAGGGTTGGATACAGAGTAAAGCTCCCTCTACACTCTCCCCTATCAAACACTGACAGAACAGGGGCAGCACAGGGTTGGATACAGAGTAAAGCTCCCTCTACACTCTCCCCTATCAAACACTGACAGAACAGGGGCAGCACAGGGTTGGATACAGAGTAAAGCTCCCTCTACACTGTCCCGTATCAAACACTGACAGAACAGGGGCAGCACAGGGTTGGATACAGAGGAAAGCTCCCTCTACACTGTCCCGTATCAAACACTGACAGAACAGGGGCAGCACAGGGTTGGATACAGAGGAAAGCTCCCTCTACACTCTCCCGTATCAAACACTGACAGAACAGGGGCAGCACAGGGTTGGATACAGAGTAAAGCTCCCTCTACACTCTCCCGTATCAAACACTGACAGAACAGGGGCAGCACAGGGTTGGATACAGAGTAAAGCTCCCTCTACACTGTCCTGTATCAAACACTGACAGAACAGGGGCAGCACAGGGTTGGATACAGAGGAAAGCTCCCTCTACACTCTCCCCTATCAAACACTGACAGAACAGGGACAGCACAGGGTTGGATACAGAGTAAAGCTCCCTCTACACTCTCCCCTATCAAACACTGACAGAACAGGGGCAGCACAGGGTTGGATACAGAGTAAAGCTCCCTCTACACTCTCCCCTATCAAACACTGACAGAACAGGGGCAGCACAGGGTTGGATACAGAGTAAAGCTCCCTCTACACTCTCCCCTATCAAACACTGACAGAACAGGGGCAGCACAGGGTTGGATACAGAGTAAAGCTCCCTCTACACTGTCCCGTATCAAACACTGACAGAACAGGGGCAGCACAGGGTTGGATACAGAGTAAAGCTCCCTCTACACTGTCCCCTATCAAAAACTGACAGAACAGGGGCAGCACAGGGTTGGATACAGAGTAAAGCTCCCTCTACACTGTCCCGTATCAAACACTGACAGAACAGGGGCAGCACAGGGTTGGATACAGAGGAAAGCTCCCTCTACACTGTCCCCTATCAAACACTGACAGAACAGGGACAGCACAGGGTTGGATACAGAGTAAAGCTCCCTCTACACTCTCCCCTATCAAACACTGACAGAACAGGGGCAGCACAGGGTTGGATACAGAGTAAAGCTCCCTCTACACTGTCCCGTATCAAACACTGACAGAACAGGGGCAGCACAGGGTTGGATACAGAGGAAAGCTCCCTCTACACTCTCCCCTATCAAACACTGACAGAACAGGGGCAGCACAGGGTTGGATACAGAGGAAAGCTCCCTCTACACTCTCCCCTATCAAACACTGACAGAACAGGGGCAGCACAGGGTTGGATACAGAGGAAAGCTCCCTCTACACTCTCCCCTATCAAACACTGACAGAACAGGGGCAGCACAGGGTTGGATACAGAGTAAAGCTCCCTCTACACTGTCCCCTATCAAACACTGACAGAACAGGGGCAGCACAGGGTTGGATACAGAGGAAAGCTCCCTCTACACTGTCCCGTATCAAACACTGACAGAACAGGGGCAGCACAGGGTTGGATACAGAGGAAAGCTCCCTCTACACTGTCCCGTATCAAACACTGACAGAACAGGGGCAGCACAGGGTTGGATACAGAGGAAAGCTCCCTCTACACTGTCCCGTATCAAACACTGACAGAACAGGGGCAGCACAGGTTTGAATACAGAGGAAAGCTCCCTCTACACTGTCCCGTATCATACACTGACAGAACAGGGGCAGCACAGGGTTGGATACAGAGGAAAGCTCCCTCTACACTGTCCCGTATCAAACACTGACAGAACAGGTGCAGCACAGGGTTGGATACAGAGTAAAGCTCCCTCTACACTCTCCCCTATCAAACACTGACAGAACAGGGGCAGCACGGGGTTGGATACAGAGTAAAGCTCCCTCTACACTGTCCCGTATCAAACACTGACAGAACAGGGGCAGCACAGGGTTGGATACAGAGTAAAGCTCCCTCTACACTGTCCCGTATCAAACACTGACAGAACAGGGGCAGCACAGGGTTGGATACAGAGGAAAGCTCCCTCTACACTCTCCCCTATCAAACACTGACAGAACAGGGGCAGCACAGGGTTGGATACAGAGTAAAGCTCCCTCTACACTGTCCCGTATCAAACACTGACAGAACAGGGGCAGCACAGGGTTGGATACAGAGTAAAGCTCCCTCTACACTCTCCCCTATCAAACACTGACAGAACAGGGGCAGCACAGGGTTGAATACAGAGTAAAGCTCCCTCTACACTGTCCCCTATCAAACACTGACAGAACAGGGGCAGCACAGGGTTGGATACAGAGTAAAGCTCCCTCTACACTGTCCCCTATCAAACACTGACAGAACAGGGGCAGCACAGGGTTGAATACAGAGTAAAGCTCCCTCTACACTGTCCCGTATCAAACACTGACAGAACAGGGGCAGCACAGGGTTGGATACAGAGGAAAGCTCCCTCTACACTGTCCCGTATCAAACACTGACAGAACAGGGGCAGCACAGGGTTGGATACAGAGTAAAGCTCCCTCTACACTCTCCCCTATCAAACACTGACAGAACAGGGGCAGCACAGGGTTGGATACAGAGGAAAGCTCCCTCTACACTGTCCCGTATCAAACACTGACAGAACAGGGGCAGCACAGGGTTGGATACAGAGGAAAGCTCCCTCTACACTGTCCCGTATCAAACACTGACAGAACAGGGGCAGCACAGGGTTGGATACAGAGGAAAGCTCCCTCTACACTCTCCCCTATCAAACACTGACAGAACAGGGGCAGCACAGGGTTGGATACAGAGTAAAGCTCCCTCTACACTGTCCCCTATCAAACACTGACAGAACAGGGGCAGCACAGGGTTGGATACAGAGTAAAGCTCCCTCTACACTGTCCCGTATCAAACACTGACAGAACAGGGGCAGCACAGGGTTGGATACAGAGTAAAGCTCCCACTACACTCTCCCCTATCAAACACTGACAGAACAGGGGCAGCACAGGGTTGGATACAGAGTAAAGCTCCCTCTACACTGTCCCGTATCAAACACTGACAGAACAGGGGCAGCACAGGGTTGGATACAGAGTAAAGCTCCCTCTACACTGTCCCGTATCAAACACTGACAGAACAGGGGCAGCACAGGGTTGGATACAGAGGAAAGCTCCCTCTACACTGTCCCGTATCAAACACTGACAGAACAGGGGCAGCACAGGGTTGGATACAGAGTAAAGCTCCCTCTACACTCTCCCCTATCAAACACTGACAGAACAGGGGCAGCACAGGGTTGGATACAGAGGAAAGCTCCCTCTACACTGTCCCGTATCAAACACTGACAGAACAGGGGCAGCACAGGGTTGGATACAGAGTAAAGCTCCCTCTACACTGTCCCCTATCAAACACTGACAGAACAGGGGCAGCACAGGGTTGGATACAGAGTAAAGCTCCCTCTACACTGTCCCGTATCAAACACTGACAGAACAGGGGCAGCACAGGGTTGGATACAGAGGAAAGCTCCCTCTACACTGTCCCGTATCAAACACTGACAGAACAGGGGCAGCACAGGGTTGGATACAGAGTAAAGCTCCCTCTACACTGTCCCGTATCAAACACTGACAGAACAGGGGCAGCACAGGGTTGGATACAGAGGAAAGCTCCCTCTACACTCTCCCCTATCAAACACTGACAGAACAGGGGCAGCACAGGGTTGGATACAGAGGAAAGCTCCCTCTACACTGTCCCCTATCAAACACTGACAGAACAGGGGCAGCACAGGGTTGGATACAGAGGAAAGCTCCCTCTACACTCTCCCCTATCAAACACTGACAGAACAGGGGCAGCACAGGGTTGGATACAGAGTAAAGCTCCCTCTACACTCTCCCCTATCAAACACTGACAGAACAGGGACAGCACAGGGTTGGATACAGAGTAAAGCTCCCTCTACACTCTCCCCTATCAAACACTGACAGAACAGGGGCAGCACAGGGTTGGATACAGAGTAAAGCTCCCTCTACACTGTCCCGTATCAAACACTGACAGAACAGGGGCAGCACAGGGTTGGATACAGAGGAAAGCTCCCTCTACACTCCCCTATCAAACACTGACAGAACAGGGGCAGCACAGGGTTGGATACAGAGGAAAGCTCCCTCTACACTGTCCCCTATCAAACACTGACAGAACAGGGGCAGCACAGGGTTGGATACAGAGGAAAGCTCCCTCTACACTGTCCCGTATCAAACACTGACAGAACAGGGGCAGCACAGGGTTGGATACAGAGTAAAGCTCCCTCTACACTCTCCCCTATCAAACACTGACAGAACAGGGGCAGCACAGGGTTGGATACAGAGGAAAGCTCCCTCTACACTCTCCCCTATCAAACACTGACAGAACAGGGGCAGCACAGGTTTGGATACAGAGGAAAGCTCCCTCTACACTGTCCCCTATCAAACACTGACAGAACAGGGGCAGCACAGGGTTGGATACAGAGGAAAGCTCCCTCTACACTCTCCCCTATCAAACACTGACAGAACAGGGGCAGCACAGGGTTGGATACAGAGTAAAGCTCCCTCTACACTCTCCCCTATCAAACACTGACAGAACAGGGGCAGCACAGGGTTGGATACAGAGTAAAGCTCCCTCTACACTCTCCCCTATCAAACACTGACAGAACAGGGGCAGCACAGGGTTGGATACAGAGTAAAGCTCCCTCTACACTCTCCCCTATCAAACACTGACAGAACAGGGGCAGCACAGGGTTGGATACAGAGTAAAGCTCCCTCTACACTGTCCCGTATCAAACACTGACAGAACAGGGGCAGCACAGGGTTGGATACAGAGGAAAGCTCCCTCTACACTGTCCCGTATCAAACACTGACAGAACAGGGGCAGCACAGGGTTGGATACAGAGGAAAGCTCCCTCTACACTGTCCCCTATCAAACACTGACAGAACAGGGGCAGCACAGGGTTGGATACAGAGTAAAGCTCCCTCTACACTCTCCCGTATCAAACACTGACAGAACAGGGGCAGCACAGGGTTGGATACAGAGGAAAGCTCCCTCTACACTGTCCTGTATCAAACACTGACAGAACAGGGGCAGCACAGGGTTGGATACAGAGGAAAGCTCCCTCTACACTCTCCCCTATCAAACACTGACAGAACAGGGGCAGCACAGGGTTGGATACAGAGTAAAGCTCCCTCTACACTGTCCCGTATCAAACACTGACAGAACAGGGGCAGCACAGGGTTGGATACAGAGGAAAGCTCCCTCTACACTGTCCCGTATCAAACACTGACAGAACAGGGGCAGCACAGGGTTGGATACAGAGTAAAGCTCCCTCTACACTCTCCCCTATCAAACACTGACAGAACAGGGGCAGCACAGGGTTGGATACAGAGGAAAGCTCCCTCTACACTGTCCCGTATCATACACTGACAGAACAGGGGCAGCACAGGGTTGGATACAGAGGAAAGCTCCCTCTACACTGTCCCCTATCAAACACTGACAGAACAGGGGCAGCACAGGGTTGGATACAGAGTAAAGCTCCCTCTACACTGTCCCGTATCAAACACTGACAGAACAGGGGCAGCACGGGGTTGGATACAGAGTAAAGCTCCCTCTACACTGTCCCGTATCAAACACTGACAGAACAGGGGCAGCACAGGGTTGGATACAGAGTAAAGCTCCCTCTACACTGTCCCGTATCAAACACTGACAGAACAGGGGCAGCACAGGGTTGGATACAGAGGAAAGCTCCCTCTACACTGTCCCCTATCAAACACTGACAGAACAGGGGCAGCACAGGGTTGGATACAGAGTAAAGCTCCCTCTACACTCTCCCCTATCAAACACTGACAGAACAGGGGCAGCACAGGGTTGGATACAGAGTAAAGCTCCCTCTACACTCTCCCCTATCAAACACTGACAGAACAGGGGCAGCACAGGGTTGGATACAGAGGAAAGCTCCCTCTACACTGTCCCGTATCAAACACTGACAGAACAGGGGCAGCACAGGGTTGGATACAGAGTAAAGCTCCCTCTACACTCTCCCCTATCAAACACTGACAGAACAGGGGCAGCACAGGGTTGGATACAGAGGAAAGCTCCCTCTACACTGTCCCCTATCAAACACTGACAGAACAGGGGCAGCACAGGGTTGGATACAGAGTAAAGCTCCCTCTACACTCTCCCCTATCAAACACTGACAGAACAGGGGCAGCACAGGGTTGGATACAGAGTAAAGCTCCCTCTACACTCTCCCCTATCAAACACTGACAGAACAGGGGCAGCACAGGGTTGGATACAGAGGAAAGCTCCCTCTACACTGTCCCGTATCATACACTGACAGAACAGGGGCAGCACAGGGTTGGATACAGAGGAAAGCTCCCTCTACACTCTCCCCTATCAAACACTGACAGAACAGGGGCAGCACTGGGTTGGATACAGAGTAAAGCTCCCTCTACACTGTCCCGTATCAAACACTGACAGAACAGGGGCAGCACAGGGTTGAATACAGAGTAAAGCTCCCTCTACACTGTCCCCTATCAAACACTGACAGAACAGGGGCAGCACAGGGTTGGATACAGAGTAAAGCTCCCTCTACACTCTCCCCTATCAAACACTGACAGAACAGGGGCAGCACAGGGTTGGATACAGAGTAAAGCTCCCTCTACACTGTCCCGTATCAAACACTGACAGAACAGGGGCAGCACAGGGTTGGATACAGAGTAAAGCTCCCTCTACACTGTCCCGTATCAAACACTGACAGAACAGGGGCAGCACAGGGTTGGATACAGAGGAAAGCTCCCTCTACACTCTCCCCTATCAAACACTGACAGAACAGGGGCAGCACAGGGTTGGATACAGAGTAAAGCTCCCTCTACACTCTCCCCTATCAAACACTGACAGAACAGGGGCAGCACAGGGTTGGATACAGAGTAAAGCTCCCTCTACACTGTCCCGTATCAAACACTGACAGAACAGGGGCAGCACAGGGTTGGATACAGAGTAAAGCTCCCTCTACACTGTCCCGTATCAAACACTGACAGAACAGGGGCAGCACAGGGTTGGATACAGAGGAAAGCTCCCTCTACACTGTCCCCTATCAAACACTGACAGAACAGGGGCAGCACAGGGTTGGATACAGAGGAAAGCTCCCTCTACACTGTCCCCTATCAAACACTGACAGAACAGGGGCAGCACAGGGTTGGATACAGAGGAAAGCTCCCTCTACACTCTCCCCTATCAAACACTGACAGAACGGGGCAGCACAGGGTTGGATACAGAGTAAAGCTCCCTCTACACTCTCCCCTATCAAACACTGACAGAACAGGGGCAGCACAGGGTTGGATACAGAGGAAAGCTCCCTCTACACTGTCCCGTATCAAACACTGACAGAACAGGGGCAGCACAGGGTTGGATACAGAGTAAAGCTCCCTCTACACTCTCCCCTATCTAACACTGACAGAACAGGGGCAGCACAGGGTTGGATACAGAGTAAAGCTCCCTCTACACTCTCCCCTATCAAACACTGACAGAACAGGGGCAGCACAGGGTTGGATACAGAGTAAAGCTCCCTCTACACTGTCCCGTATCAAACACTGACAGAACAGGGGCAGCACAGGGTTGGATACAGAGGAAAGCTCCCTCTACACTGTCCCGTATCAAACACTGACAGAACAGGGGCAGCACAGGGTTGGATACAGAGGAAAGCTCCCTCTACACTGTCCGGTATCAAACACTGACAGAACAGGGGCAGCACAGGGTTGGATACAGAGGAAAGCTCCCTCTACACTCTCCCCTATCAAACACTGACAGAACAGGGGCAGCACAGGGTTGGATACAGAGTAAAGCTCCCTCTACACTGTCCCGTATCAAACACTGACAGAACAGGGGCAGCACAGGGTTGGATACAGAGGAAAGCTCCCTCTACACTGTCCCGTATCAAACACTGACAGAACAGGGGCAGCACAGGGTTGGATACAGAGTAAAGCTCCCTCTACACTGTCCCGTATCAAACACTGACAGAACAGGGGCAGCACAGGGTTGGATACAGAGGAAAGCTCCCTCTACACTCTCCCGTATCAAACACTGACAGAACAGGGGCAGCACAGGGTTGGATACAGAGTAAAGCTCCCTCTACACTCTCCCCTATCAAACACTGACAGAACAGGGGCAGCACAGGGTTGGATACAGAGGAAAGCTCCCTCTACCCTGTCCCCTATCAAACACTGACAGAACAGGGGCAGCACAGGGTTGGATACAGAGTAAAGCTCCCTCTACACTGTCCCGTATCAAACACTGACAGAACAGGGGCAGCACAGGGTTGGATACAGAGTAAAGCTCCCTCTACACTGTCCCGTATCAAACACTGACAGAACAGGTGCAGCACAGGGTTGGATACAGAGGAAAGCTCCCTCTACACTGTCCCGTATCAAACACTGACAGAACAGGGGCAGCACAGGGTTGGATACAGAGGAAAGCTCCCTCTACACTGTCCCGTATCAAACACTGACAGAACAGGGGCAGCACAGGGTTGGATACAGAGTAAAGCTCCCTCTACACTCTCCCCTATCAAACACTGACAGAACAGGGGCAGCACAGGTTTGGATACAGAGTAAAGCTCCCTCTACACTGTCCCGTATCAAACACTGACAGAACAGGTGCAGCACAGGGTTGGATACAGAGGAAAGCTCCCTCTACACTGTCCCGTATCAAACACTGACAGAACAGGGGCAGCACAGGGTTGGATACAGTGTAAAGCTCCCTCTACACTCTCCCCTATCAAACACTGACAGAACAGGGGCAGCACAGGGTTGGATACAGAGGAAAGCTCCCTCTACACTCTCCCCTATCAAACACTGACAGAACAGGGGCAGCACAGGGTTGGATACAGAGTAAAGCTCCCTCTACACTGTCCCGTATCAAACACTGACAGAACAGGGGCAGCACAGGGTTGGATACAGAGGAAAGCTCCCTCTACACTCTCCCGTATCAAACACTGACAGAACAGGGGCAGCACAGGGTTGGATACAGAGTAAAGCTCCCTCTACACTCTCCCCTATCAAACACTGACAGAACAGGGGCAGCACAGGGTTGGATACAGAGGAAAGCTCCCTCTACACTGTCCCCTATCAAACACTGACAGAACAGGGGCAGCACAGGGTTGGATACAGAGTAAAGCTCCCTCTACACTGTCCCGTATCAAACACTGACAGAACAGGGGCAGCACAGGGTTGGATACAGAGTAAAGCTCCCTCTACACTGTCCCGTATCAAACACTGACAGAACAGGGGCAGCACAGGGTTGGATACAGAGGAAAGCTCCCTCTACACTCTCCCGTATCAAACACTGACAGAACAGGGGCAGCACAGGGTTGGATACAGAGTAAAGCTCCCTCTACACTCTCCCCTATCAAACACTGACAGAACAGGGGCAGCACAGGGTTGGATACAGAGGAAAGCTCCCTCTACACTGTCCCCTATCAAACACTGACAGAACAGGGGCAGCACAGGGTTGGATACAGAGTAAAGCTCCCTCTACACTGTCCCGTATCAAACACTGACAGAACAGGGGCAGCACAGGGTTGGATACAGAGTAAAGCTCCCTCTACACTGTCCCGTATCAAACACTGACAGAACAGGTGCAGCACAGGGTTGGATACAGAGGAAAGCTCCCTCTACACTGTCCCGTATCAAACACTGACAGAACAGGGGCAGCACAGGGTTGGATACAGAGGAAAGCTCCCTCTACACTGTCCCGTATCAAACACTGACAGAACAGGGGCAGCACAGGGTTGGATACAGAGTAAAGCTCCCTCTACACTCTCCCCTATCAAACACTGACAGAACAGGGGCAGCACAGGGTTGGATACAGAGTAAAGCTCCCTCTACACTGTCCCGTATCAAACACTGACAGAACAGGTGCAGCACAGGGTTGGATACAGAGGAAAGCTCCCTCTACACTGTCCCGTATCAAACACTGA
Source organism: Hemiscyllium ocellatum (assembly GCF_020745735.1). NCBI lineage: Eukaryota > Metazoa > Chordata > Chondrichthyes > Orectolobiformes > Hemiscylliidae > Hemiscyllium > Hemiscyllium ocellatum. Next base: position 108,779 of record NW_026869131.1, on the reverse strand, counting down.
CAGAACAGGGGCAGCACAGGGTTGGATACAGAGGAAAGCTCCCTCTACACTGTCCCGTATCAAACACTGACAGAACAGGGGCAGCACAGGGTTGGATACAGAGTAAAGCTCCCTCTACACTCTCCCCTATCAAACACTGACAGAACAGGGGCAGCACAGGGTTGGATACAGAGGAAAGCTCTCTCTACACTCTCCCGTATCAAACACTGACAGAACAGGGGCAGCACAGGGTTGGATACAGGGGAAAGCTCCCTCTACACTGTCCCGTATCAAACACTGACAGAACAGGGGCAGCACAGGGTTGGATACAGAGGAAAGCTCTCTCTACACTCTCCCGTATCAAACACTGACAGAACAGGGGCAGCACAGGGTTGAATACAGGGGAAAGCTCCCTCTACACTGTCCCGTATCAAACACTGACAGAACAGGGGCAGCACGAGCTTAAATACGGAATAAAGGTTTGAGCTAAATATAAATTGAAAGTCATGTTCCCTCGACTCTAAGTAAAACAGGATGTCGTAAATAATGCCTTGGGATTTTCCTCAATCCTACTTGCCGAGGTCATTACCCCTCCTAAATCCTTGTTTAATTCCCTTTCTGCTACCCTGGTATTTTATTCTGGATGACCCAAAGAGATTCGACAAACATTTTAAGAGCAGGAGATCAACGAGAGAGAGAGAGAGAGAAGGGCCCGTTAAAAATCAAGGAGGTTGTGTTTGAGATAACCCTCAGGAAATGGGAGGGCTATTTTGCGTCAGGTATGACTGTGCTGAAAGGGCTGCAGGCTGGAGGACTCGGGGGGGAAATAAATATTGATGTTTTGAAGACAGCATCGCATCGCATTACACACGAGGAAGTGCTGAAGCTGGAGACGTCTCCCGGTAGCCTGAAAGCAGGCCGTCCCGAGACTTTGTGGGAAGTTAGGGAGTAGATTGGGGAGTTCGAACTCAGGTGTAGAGGGAGCTTTACTCTGTATCTAACCCCCTGTCCCTGCAGAAATATCTCCGCATCATTTCGAACTCAGGGCGTGGTGTTCAGTGGTCGGGATGATTTAGCAGAGATGTCAGGATGGGCCTGGGAACTGCAGACTTGGGGCCGGGAAAGTCTTGTTGGAGGTGATGCTGAAAGATCACATTTGGAGAGGCAAGGGGATGACTGAGTGTGGGAGGGAGATTACACCTGACAAGCCCGATTGAAGGATGGAACTAACCAAGGAGGTTGATGAGATCAGAGCAGGAGAGATAGTTTACTTGGACTTTAATGAAACAATTGACAAGCCTCTGTGTGGCAGGCTGTTTAAGTAAAGTTAGGTCCCATGGGATGGATACACGGTGAGCGAGGCTATTGGATACAACATTGGCATAAAGGTAGCAGGCAGAGGGGGGTGGCAGGGGGTTGATTTTCACACCCAGGGACAGCTGGGAGCAGCAGGGATCACTGCCGGGTCCATGGCCGATGGTCGTTTAAGGAAATCAATTGGATGAGAAGAGGGATAGGATAGAGAGTACTTTTGCGGATGATGGGTGGTACAGTGGAAGGTGGTCATCTAAGATTACAAAGAGACTGAGGAGCGACAGACAGAGTTTAATCTAGACAAAGGCGAGGTGTTGCCTTTTGGGGGCAGGGCTTCAACAAGAAAAGTAAAACTGGTGTTGGAGACCAGAGAGACCTGGGGGTTCTGGTAGGTAATTCTTTGAAAGTTGCGTCACAAGCAGACAGTGGGGTTACGAAGGTGTTCAACTGCTTTCAATCCTCAGACCTTGGAGTACAGGGAGTTGGGGAACGCCGTGGTGAGGTTGGATAGGACGTCGACGAGGCCTCTTCTGGAAGACTGTGTCCCGGTTGCGGTCACCTTGTTACAGGATGGAGACCATTAAAACCCGGAGAGGGCTCAGAAAAGATTTACAAAGCTGGATAGTTTGGGGTTAGAAGGAGAGGCTGGATAATCGGAGACCTTTCTCCACTGGAGGCACAGGGAGCTGAAAGGTGACCTTATAGAGGTTGGAAGAACATCCCTTTCTCCTCAACTCAGCCCCTAAATCTGCTGCTCTGAGCTCTGGGGCTCTGACCTTCCAATGAATATATTCCCAGCCCCACTCAGTCCATCCTCAGAAACCGACTCTCTCAACCCAGTGACCCTCCTCTGCTCCCCGTCCCGTGCCAGTGCGTCGAGTAAGGAGATCAAATCTGCACGCAGTACTCTAGGTGCGGTCTCTCCAGTGCCTTGTTCAGTTGTAACCTAACCTCCCTGCCTTTGAACTCAAGCCCCTTTAGCGACGAAATTCCGAATGACCTGATAGACCTGCAGACCAACCCTCTGTGATTCACACCCCAGGTGCCTCTGCACAGCAGCGTGCTGCAGTATCTCACCATTCCTATTGTGGGTGGCACAGTGGTTAGCCCTGCTGCCTCACAGCGCCAGAGACCCGGGTTCGATTCCCGCCTCAGGCGACTCTCTGTGTGGAGTTTGCGCGCACTCCCCTTGTGTCTGCGTGTCTCCGGTTTCCTCCCACAATCCGAAAATGTGCAGGTTAGGTGAACTGGCCGTGCTAAATCGCCCCTAGTGTTAGCTGAAGGGGTCGATGTAGGGGGATGGGTCTGGGTGGGTGGCGGGTCGGTGTTTCCACGCTGTAAGTAATAACCCTTTTGACTGTTCCTCCCAAAGTGGGTGACTTCACATTTATTCACATTGCTCTCCATCTGCCCACTCACTTAAACTTCCGCGTGACCCCTTCGCAAACTTTCCCGGTCCTCCGCACACTTTGCACTCTCATCTCCGCGTCATCCACATCCTACAGGTGGTCCAAAACATCCGTGTAACTGGTGAATAACTGCGGTCCCAACACGGACCCCTGATTATTGCGAGGTCGGGGGAGGTTTGTAGCTCAGGTTGAGGGTTAGGGTGTAGGTGTTGCTCGCTGAGCTGTCGGTTTGATATCCAGACGTTTCATGACCTGGCTGGGTAACATCATCAGTGGGGACCTCCAAGTGAAGCCAAGCTGTTGTCTCCTGCGTTCTATTGATATCTTTCTCCTGGATGGGGGTCCTGGGGTTTGTGGTGATGCCATTTCCTGTTCCTTTTCTGTGGGGTTGATAGATGGTATCTCGATCTATGTGTTTGTTCATGGCGTTGTGGTTGGAGTGCCAGGCCTCTAGGAATTCTCTGGCATGTCTTTGCTTAGCCTGTCCCAGGAGAGATGTGTTGTCCCAGTCGGAATGGTGGGTCTTCTTTTCATCCATGTGTAGGGCTACGAGGGACAGAGGGTCGTGCCTTTGTTGTTCCCTGAGGTGTACCAGGAGTTACTGACTGCCAACAGGAGAGCACTCATTCATCCCCACTCTGTGCTTCTTGGGTGTTAACAGGTCCACTACCTGTGCTAACACATGTCCCATAAGGTCGTGCACCGTTAACAGAGGGGGAACACTGGGCACCTTTATCTCACACACATAAAGTGGTTGTTGTTGTGGTTGTTGTTGTGGTTGTTGTTGTGGTTGTTGTTGTGGTTGTTGTTGTGGTTGTTGTTGTGATTGTTGTTGTGGTTGTTGTTGTGGTTGTTGTTGTGGTTGTTGTTGTGATTGTTGTTGTGGTTGTTGTTGTGGTTGTTGTTGTGGTTGTTGTTGTGGTTGTTGTTGTGGTTGTTGTTGTGGTTGTTGTTGTGGTTGTTGTGGTTGTTGTTGTGGTTGTTGTTGTGATTGTTGTTGTGGTTGTTGTTGTGATTGTTGTTGTGGTTGTTGTTGTGATTGTTGTTGTGGTTGTTGTTGTGGTTGTTGTTGTGGTTGTTGTTGTGATTGTTGTTGTGGTTGTTGTTGTGGTTGTTGTTGTGGTTGTTGTTGTGGTTGTTGTTGTGGTTGTTGTTGTGGTTGTTGTTGTGGTTGTTGTGGTTGTTGTTGTGATTGTTGTTGTGGTTGTTGTTGTGGTTGTTGTTGTGGTTGTTGTTGTGGTTGTTGTTGTGATTGTTGTTGTGGTTGTTGTTGTGGTTGTTGTTGTGGTTGTTGTTGTGATTGTTGTTGTGATTGTTGTTGTGGTTGTTGTTGTGGTTGTTGTTGTGATTGTTGTTGTGATTGTTGTTGTGGTTGTTGTTGTGATTGTTGTTGTGGTTGTTGTTGTGATTGTTGTTGTGGTTGTTGTTGTGGTTGTTGTGGTTGTTGTTGTGGTTGTTGTTGTGGTTGTTGTTGTGGTTGTTGTTGTGGTTGTTGTTGTGGTTGTTGTTGTGGTTGTTGCTGTGGTTGTTGTTGTGATTGTTGTTGTGATTGTTGTTGTGGTTGTTGTTGTGGTTGTTGTTGTGGTTGTTGTTGTGATTGTTGTTGTGGTTGTTGTGGTGGTTGTTGTTGTGGTGGTTGTTGTGGTTGTTGTTGTGGTGGTTGTTGTGGTTGTTGTTGTGGTTGTTGTTGTGGTTGTTGTTGTGGTTGTTGTTGTGATTGTTGTTGTGGTTGTTGTTGTGGTTGTTGTTGTGGTTGTTGTGGTTGTTGTTGTGGTTGTTGTGGTTGTTGTTGTGATTGTTGTTGTGATTGTTGTTGTGGTTGTTGTTGTGGTTGTTGTTGTGGTTGTTGTTGTGGTTGTTGTGGTTGTTGTTGTGATTGTTGTTGTGGTTGTTGTTGTGGTTGTTGTTGTGATTGTTGTTGTGGTTGTTGTTGTGGTTGTTGTGGTTGTTGTTGTGGTTGTTGTTGTGGTTGTTGTTGTGGTTGTTGTTGTGGTTGTTGTTGTGATTGTTGTTGTGGTTGTTGTTGTGATTGTTGTTGTGGTTGTTGTGGTTGTTGTTGTGGTTGTTGTTGTGGTTGTTGTTGTGGTTGTTGTGGTTGTTGTTGTGGTTGTTGTTGTGTTGTTGTTGTGGTTGTTGTTGTGGTTGTTGTGGTTGTTGTTGTGGTTGTTGTTGTGGTTGTTGTGGTTGTTGTTGTGGTTGTTGTTGTGGTTGTTGTTGTGGTGGTTGTTGTTGTGGTTGTTGTTGTGGTTGTTGTTGTGGTTGTTGTTGTGGTTGTTGTTGTGGTTGTTGTTGTGGTTGTTGTTGTGGTTGTTGTTGTGGTTGTTGTTGTGGTTGTTGTTGTGGTTGTTGTTGTGGTTGTTGTTGTTGTTGTTGTTGTGGTTGTTGTGGTTGTTGTTGTGGTTGTTGTTGTGGTTGTTGTTGTGGTTGTTGTTGTGATTGTTGTTGTGGTTGTTGTTGTGGTTGTTGTTGTGGTTGTTGTTGTGGTTGTTGTTGTGGTTGTTGTTGTGGTTGTTGTTGTGGTTGTTGTTGTGGTTGTTGTGGTTGTTGTTGTGATTGTTGTTGTGATTGTTGTTGTGGTTGTTGTTGTGATTGTTGTTGTGGTTGTTGTTGTGGTTGTTGTTGTGGTTGTTGTTGTGGTTGTTGTTGTGGTTGTTGTTGTGGTTGTTGTTGTGGTTGTTGTTGTGGTTGTTGTGGTTGTTGTTGTGGTTGTTGTTGTGGTTGTTGTTGTGGTTGTTGTTGTGGTTGTTGTTGTGGTTGTTGTGGTTGTTGTTGTGGTTGTTGTTGTGGTTGTTGTTGTGGTTGTTGTTGTGATTGTTGTTGTGATTGTTGTTGTGGTTGTTGTTGTGATTGTTGTTGTGGTTGTTGTTGTGGTTGTTGTTGTGGTTGTTGTTGTGGTTGTTGTTGTGATTGTTGTTGTGGTTGTTGTTGTGATTGTTGTTGTGGTTGTTGTTGTGGTTGTTGTTGTGGTTGTTGTTGTGATTGTTGTTTTGGTTGTTGTTGTGGTTGTTGTTGTGGTTGTTGTGGTTGTTGTTGTGGTTGTTGTTGTGGTTGTTGTGGTTGTTGTTGTGGTTGTTGTTGTGGTTGTTGTGGTTGTTGTTGTGATTGTTGTTGTGGTTGTTGTTGTGGTTGTTGTTGTGGTTGTTGTTGTGGTTGTTGTTGTGATTGTTGTTGTGGTTGTTGTTGTGATTGTTGTTGTGGTTGTTGTTGTGGTTGTTGTTGTGGTTGTTGTTGTGATTGTTGTTGTGATTGTTGTTGTGGTTGTTGTTGTGGTTGTTGTTGTGGTTGTTGTTGTGGTTGTTGTTGTGATTGTTGTTGTGGTTGTTGTTGTGGTTGTTGTGGTTGTTGTGGTTGTTGTTGTGGTTGTTGTTGTGGTTGTTGTGGTTGTTGTTGTGATTGTTGTTGTGGTTGTTGTTGTGGTTGTTGTTGTGATTGTTGTTGTGGTTGTTGTTGTGGTTGTTGTTGTGATTGTTGTTGTGATTGTTGTTGTGGTTGTTGTTGTGATTGTTGTTGTGGTTGTTGTTGTGGTTGTTGTTGTGGTTGTTGTTGTTGTTGTTGTTGTGGTTGTTGTTGTGGTTGTTGTTGTGGTTGTTGTTGTGGTTGTTGTTGTGATTGTTGTTGTGGTTGTTGTTGTGATTGTTGTTGTGGTTGTTGTTGTGGTTGTTGTTGTGGTTGTTGTTGTGGTTGTTGTTGTGGTTGTTGTTGTGGTTGTTGTTGTGATTGTTGTTGTGGTTGTTGTTGTGGTTGTTGTGATTGTTGTTGTGGTTGTTGTGGTTGTTGTGGTTGTTGTTGTGGTTGTTGTTGTGGTTGTTGTTGTGGTTGTTGTTGTGATTGTTGTTGTGGTTGTTGTTGTGATTGTTGTTGTGGTTGTTGTTGTGGTTGTTGTTGTGGTTGTTGTTGTGGTTGTTGTTGTGGTTGTTGTGGTTGTTGTTGTGATTGTTGTTGTGGTTGTTGTTGTGGTTGTTGTTGTGGTTGTTGTGATTGTTGTTGTGGTTGTTGTGGTTGTTGTGGTTGTTGTTGTGGTTGTTGTGGTTGTTGTGGTTGTTGTTGTGATTGTTGTTGTGGTTGTTGTTGTGGTTGTTGTTGTGGTTGTTGTTGTGATTGTTGTTGTGGTTGTTGTTGTGGTTGTTGTTGTGATTGTTGTTGTGGTTGTTGTTGTGGTTGTTGTTGTGGTTGTTGTTGTGGTTGTTGTTGTGGTGGTTGTTGTGGTTGTTGTTGTGGTTGTTGTTGTGATTGTTGTTGTGGTTGTTGTTGTGGTTGTTGTTGTGGTTGTTGTTGTGGTTGTTGTTGTGATTGTTGTTGTGGTTGTTGTTGTGGTTGTTGTTGTGGTTGTTGTTGTGATTGTTGTTGTGATTGTTGTTGTGGTTGTTGTTGTGATTGTTGTTGTGGTTGTTGTTGTGGTTGTTGTGGTTGTTGTTGTGGTTGTTGTTGTGGTTGTTGTTGTTGTTGTGGTTGTTGTTGTGGTTGTTGTTGTTGTTGTGGTTGTTGTTGTGGTTGTTGGTGTGGTTGTTGTTGTGGTGGTTGTTGTGGTGGGGGGGTGGTTGTTGTGGTGGTTGTTGTTGTGGTGGTTGTTGTGATTGTTGTTGTGATTGTTGTTGTGGTTGTTGTTGTGGTTGTTGTTGTGGTTGTTGTTGTGGTTGTTGTTGTGGTTGTTGTTGTGGTGGTTGTTGTGGTTGTTGTTGTGATTGTTGTTGTGATTGTTGTTGTGGTTGTTGTTGTGGGTGTTGTTGTGGTTGTTGTTGTGGTTGTGTTGTGGTTGTTGTTGTGGTTGTTGTTGTGGTTGTTGTGGTTGTTGGTGTGGTTGTTGTTGTGGTTGTTGTTGTGGTTGTTGTTGTGGTTGTTGTTGTGGTTGTTGTTGTGGTTGTTGTTGTGGTTGTTGTTGTGGTTGTTGTGGTTGTTGTGGTTGTTGTTGTGGTTGTTGTTGTGATTGTTGTTGTGATTGTTGTTGTGGTTGTTGTTGTGGTTGTTGTTGTGGTTGTTGTTGTGGTTGTTGTTGTGGTTGTTGTTGTGATTGTTGTTGTGATTGTTGTTGTGGTTGTTGTTGTGGTTGTTGTTGTGGTTGTTGTTGTGGTTGTTGTTGTGATTGTTGTTGTGGTTGTTGTTGTGGTTGTTGTTGTGGTTGTTGTTGTGGTTGTTGTTGTGGTTGTTGTTGTGGTTGTTGTTGTGGTTGTTGTTGTGATTGTTGTTGTGGTTGTTGTTGTGGTTGTTGTTGTGGTTGTTGTTGTGATTGTTGTTGTGGTTGTTGTTGTGGTTGTTGTTGTGATTGTTGTTGTGGTTGTTGTTGTGATTGTTGTTGTGGTTGTTGTTGTGGTTGATGTTGTGGTTGTTGTTGTGGTTGTTGTTTTGGTTGTTGTGGTTGTTGTTGTGGTTGTTGTTGTGGTTGTTGTTGTGGTTGTTGTTGTGGTTGTTGTTGTGGTTGTTGTTGTGGTTGTTGTTGTGATTGTTGTTGTGGTTGTTGTTGTGGTTGTTGTTGTGGTTGTTGTTGTGATTGTTGTTGTGGTTGTTGTTGTGGTTGTTGTTGTGGTTGTTGTTGTGGTTGTTGTTGTGGTTGTTGTGGTTGTTGTTGTGGTTGTTGTTGTGATTGTTGTTGTGGTTGTTGTTGTGATTGTTGTTGTGGTTGTTGTGGTTGTTGTTGTGGTTGTTGTTGTGGTTGTTGTTGTGGTTGTTGTTGTGGTTGTTGTTGTGGTTGTTGTTGTGGTTGTTGTTGTGGTTGTTGTTGTGGTTGTTGTTGTGGTTGTTGTGGTTGTTGTTGTGGTTGTTGTTGTGGTTGTTGTTGTGGTTGTTGTTGTGATTGTTGTTGTGGTTGTTGTTGGTTGTTGTTGTTGTGGTTGTTGTTGTGGTTGTTGTTGTGGTTGTTGTTGTGGTTGTTGTTGTGATTGTTGTTGTGGTTGTTGTTGTGGTTGTTGTTGTGATTGTTGTGTGGTTGTTGTTGTGGTTGTTGTTGTGGTTGTTGTTGTGGTTGTTGTTGTGGTTGTTGTTGTGATTGTTGTTGTGGTTGTTGTTGTGGTTGTTGTTGTGGTTGTTGTTGTGGTTGTTGTTGTGGTTGTTGTTGTGGTTGTTGTTGTGGTTGTTGTTGTGATTGTTGTTGTGGTTGTTGTTGTGGTTGTTGTTGTGGTTGTTGTTGTGATTGTTGTTGTGGTTGTTGTTGTGGTTGTTGTTGTGGTTGTTGTTGTGGTTGTTGTTGTGGTTGTTGTTGTGATTGTTGTTGTGGTTGTTGTTGTGGTTGTTGTTGTGATTGTTGTTGTGGTTGTTGTTGTGGTTGTTGTTGTGGTTGTTGTTGTGGTTGTTGTTGTGGTTGTTGTTGTGGTTGTTGTTGTGGTTGTTGTTGTGGTTGTGTGTGGTGGTTGTTGTTGTGGTTGTTGTGATTGTTGTTGTGGTTGTTGTTGTGGTTGTTGTTGTGGTTGTTGTTGTGATTGTTGTTGTGGTTGTTGTTGTGGTTGTTGGTGTGGTTGTTGTTGTGGTTGTTGTTGTGATTGTTGTTGTGGTTGTTGTTGTGGTTGTTGTTGTGGTTGTTGTTGTGGTTGTTGTTGTGGTTGTTGTTGTGGTTGTTGTTGTGGTTGTTGTGGTTGTTGTTGTGATTGTTGTTGTGGTTGTTGTTGTGGTTGTTGTTGTGGTTGTTGTTGTGGTTGTTGTTGTGATTGTTGTTGTGGTTGTTGTTGTGGTTGTTGTGGTTGTTGTTGTGGTTGTTGTTGTGATTGTTGTTGTGGTTGTTGTTGTGGTTGTTGTTGTGGTTGTTGTGATTGTTGTTGTGGTTGTTGTTGTGGTTGTTGTTGTGGTTGTTGTTGTGGTTGTTGTGGTTGTTGTTGTGGTTGTTGTGGTTGTTGTTGTGGTTGTTGTTGTGTTGTTGTTGTGATTGTTGTTGTGGTGTTGGTGTGATTGTTGTTGTGGTTGTTGTTGTGGTTGTTGTTGTGGTTGTTGTGATTGTTGTTGTGATTGTTGTTGTGGTTGTTGTTGTGGTTGTTGTTGTGGTTGTTGTTGTGGTTGTTGTTGTGATTGTTGTGGTTGTTGTTGTTGTGGTTGTTGTTGTGGTTGTTGTTGTGATTGTTGTTGTGGTTGTTGTTGTGGTTGTTGTGGTTGTTGTTGTGGTTGTTGTTGTGGTTGTTGTGGTTGTTGTTGTGATTGTTGTTGTGGTTGTTGTTGTGGTTGTTGTTGTGGTTGTTGTTGTGGTTGTTGTTGTGGTTGTTGTTGTGGTTGTTGTTGTGATTGTTGTTGTGGTTGTTGTTGTGATTGTTGTTGTGGTGTTGTTGTGGTTGTTGTTGTGATTGTTGTTGTGGTTGTTGTTGTGGTTGTTGTTGTGATTGTTGTTGTGGTTGTTGTTGTTGTGGTTGTTGTTGTGGTTGTTGTTGTTGTTGTTGTTGTGGTTGTTGTGGTTGTTGTTGTGATTGTTGTTGTGGTTGTTGTTGTGGTTGTTGTTGTGGTTGTTGTGGTTGTTGTTGTGATTGTTGTTGTGGTTGTTGTGGTTGTTGTTGTGATTGTTGTTGTGGTTGTTGTTGTGGTTGTTGTTGTGGTTGTTGTTGTGATTGTTGTTGTGGTTGTTGTTGTGGTTGTTGTTGTGGTTGTTGTTGTGGTTGTTGTTGTGATTGTTGTTGTGGTTGTTGTTGTGGTTGTTGTTGTGGTTGTTGTTGTGGTTGTTGTTGTGGTTGTTGTTGTGATTGTTGTTGTGGTTGTTGTTGTGATTGTTGTTGTGGTTGTTGTTGTGATTGTTGTTGTGATTGTTGTTGTGATTGTTGTTGTGGTTGTTGTTGTGGTTGTTGTGGTTGTTGTTGTGATTGTTGTTGTGATTGTTGTTGTGGTTGTTGTTGTGGTTGTTGTTGTGGTTGTTGTTGTGATTGTTGTTGTGGTTGTTGTGGTTGTTGTTGTGGTTGTTGTTGTGGTTGTTGTTGTGATTGTTGTTGTGGGTTGTTGTGGTTGTTGTTGTGGTTGTTGTGGTTGTTGTGGTTGTTGTTGTGGTTGTTGTTGTGATTGTTGTTGTGGTTGTTGTTGTGATTGTTGTTGTGGTTGTTGTTGTGGTTGTTGTTGGGGTTGTTGTTGTGGTTGTTGTTGTGGTTGTTGTTGTGATTGTTGTTGTGGTTGTTGTTGTGGTTGTTGTTGTGATTGTTGTTGTGATTGTTGTTGTGGTTGTTGTTGTGATTGTTGTTGTGGTTGTTGTTGTGGTTGTTGTTGTGGTTGTTGTTGTGGTTGTTGTGTGGTTGTTGTGGTTGTTGTTGTGATTGTTGTTGTGTTGTTGTTGTGGTTGTTGTTGTGGTTGTTGTTGTGGTTGTTGTGGTTGTTGTTGTGGTTGTTGTTGTGGTTGTTGTTGTGGTTGTTGTTGTGGTTGTTGTTGTGATTGTTGTTGTGATTGTTGTTGTGGTTGTTGTTGTGATTGTTGTTGTGGTTGTTGTGGTTGTTGTTGTGGTTGTTGTTGTGGTGTTGTTGTGGTGTTGTTGTGTTGTTGTTGTGGTTGTTGTTGTGGTTGTTGTTGTGGTTGTTGTTGTGGTTGTTGTTGTGGTTGTTGTTGTGGTTGTTGTTGTGGTTGTTGTTGTGGTTGTTGTTGTGGTTGTTGTTGTGGTTGTTGTTGTGGTTGTTGTTGTGATTGTTGTTGTGATTGTTGTTGTGGTTGTTGTTGTGGTTGTTGTGGTTGTTGTTGTGGTTGTTGTTGTGGTTGTTGTTGTGGTTGTTGTTGTGGTTGTTGTTGTGATTGTTGTTGTGGTTGTTGTTGTGGTTGTTGTTGTGATTGTTGTTGTGGTTGTTGTTGTGATTGTTGTTGTGGTTGTTGTTGTGGTTGTTGTTGTGATTGTTGTTGTGGTTGTTGTTGTGGTTGTTGTTGTGGTTGTTGTTGTGATTGTTGTTGTGGTTGTTGTTGTGGTTGTTGTTGTGGTTGTTGTGATTGTTGTTGTGGTTGTTGTGGTTGTTGTGGTTGTTGTTGTGGTTGTTGTGGTTGTTGTGGTTGTTGTTGTGATTGTTGTTGTGGTTGTTGTTGTGGTTGTTGTTGTGGTTGTTGTGATTGTTGTTGTGGTTGTTGTGGTTGTTGTGGTTGTTGTTGTGGTTGTTGTGGTTGTTGTGGTTGTTGTTGTGATTGTTGTTGTGATTGTTGTTGTGGTTGTTGTTGTGGTTGTTGTTGTGATTGTTGTTGTGGTTGTTGTTGTGGTTGTTGTTGTGGTTGTTGTTGTGGTGGTTGTTGTGGTGGTTGTTGTGGTTGTTGTTGTGATTGTTGTTGTGGTTGTTGTTGTGGTTGTTGTTGTGGTTGTTGTTGTGGTTGTTGTTGTGGTTGTTGTTGTGGTTGTTGTTGTGGTTGTTGTTGTGATTGTTGTTGTGATTGTTGTTGTGGTTGTTGTTGTGGTTGTTGTTGTGGTTGTTGTTGTGGTTGTTGTTGTGATTGTTGTTGTGGTTGTTGTTGTGGTTGTTGTTGTGGTTGTTGTTGTGGTTGTTGTTGTGGTTGTTGTTGTGGTTGTTGTTGTGGTTGTTGTTGTGGTTGTTGTGGTTGTTGTTGTGGTTGTTGTTGTGGTTGTTGTGTTGTTGTGGTTGTTGTTGTGGTTGTTGTTGTTGTTGTGGTTGTTGTTGTGGTTGTTGTTGTGGTTGTTGTTGTGGTTGTTGTTGTGGTGGTTGTTGTGGTGGTTGGTGTGGTTGTTGTTGTGGTTGTTGTTGTGGTTGTTGTTGTGATTGTTGTTGTGATTGTTGTTGTGGTTGTTGTGGTTGTTGTTGTGGTTGTTGTTGTGATTGTTGTTGTGGTTGTTGTTGTGGTTGTTGTTGTGGTTGTTGTTGTGGTTGTTGTTGTGATTGTTGTTGTGGTTGTTGTTGTGATTGTGTTGTGTGGTTGTTGTTGTGGTTGTTGTTGTGGTTGTTGTTGTGGTTGATGTTGTGGTTGTTGTTGTGGTTGTTGTTGTGGTTGTTGTGGTTGTTGTTGTGGTTGTTGTTGTGGTTGTTGTGGTTGTTGTTGTGGTTGTTGTTGTGGTTGTTGTTGTGATTGTTGTTGTGATTGTTGTTGTGGTTGTTGTTGTGGTTGTTGTTGTGGTTGTTGTTGTGATTGTTGTTGTGATTGTTGTTGTGGTTGTTGTTGTGATTGTTGTTGTGATTGTTGTTGTGGTTGTTGTTGTGGTTGTTGTGTGGTTGTTGTTGTGGTTGTTGTGTTGGTTGTTGTTGTGGTTGTTGTTGTGGTTGTTGGTGGTTGTTGTTGTGGTTGTTGTTGTGGTTGTTGTTGTGGTTGTTGTTGTGATTGTTGTTGTGGTTGTTGTTGTGGTTGTTGTTGTGGTTGTTGGTTGTTGTTGTGGTTGTTGTTGTGGTTGTTGTTGTGGTTGTTGTTGTGGTTGTTGTTGTGGTTGTTGTTGTGGTTGTTGTTGTGGTTGTTGTTGTGATTGTTGTTGTGGTTGTTGTTGTGGTTGTTGTTGTGGTTGTTGTTGTGGTTGTTGTTGTGTTGTTGTTGTGGTTGTTGTTGTGGTTGTTGTTGTGGTTGTTGTTGTGGTTGTTGTTGTGGTTGTTGTTGTGGTTGTTGTGGTGGTTGTTGTGGTTGTTGTTGTGGTTGTTGTTGTGGTTGTTGTTGTGATTGTTGTTGTGGTTGTTGTTGTGGTTGTTGTTGTGATTGTTGTTGTGGTTGTTGTTGTGGTTGTTGTTGTGGTTGTTGTTGTGGTTGTTGTGGTTGTTGTTGTGGTTGTTGTTGTGGTTGTTGTTGTGGTTGTTGTTGTGGTTGTTGTGGTTGTTGTTGTGGTTGTTGTTGTGGTTGTTGTTGTGGTTGTTGTTGTGGTTGTTGTTGTGGTTGTTGTTGTGATTGTTGTTGTGGTTGTTGTTGTGATTGTTGTTGTGGTTGTTGTTGTGGTTGTTGTTGTGGTTGTTGTTGTGGTTGTTGTTGTGATTGTTGTTGTGGTTGTTGTTGTGATTGTTGTTGTGATTGTTGTTGTGGTTGTTGTTGTGGTTGTTGTTGTGGTTGTTGTTGTGGTTGTTGTTGTGGTTGTTGTTGTGGTTGTTGTTGTGGTTGTTGTTGTGATTGTTGTTGTGGTTGTTGTTGTGATTGTTGTTGTGGTTGTTGTTGTGATTGTTGTTGTGGTTGTTGTTGTGGTTGTTGTTGTGGTTGTTGTTGTGGTTGTTGTTGTGGTTGTTGTTGTGGTTGTTGTGGTTGTTGTTGTGGTTGTTGTTGTGGTTGTTGTTGTGGTTGTTGTTGTGGTTGTTGTGGTTGTTGTTGTGATTGTTGTTGTGGTTGTTGTTGTGGTTGTTGTTGTGGTTGTTGTTGTGGTTGTTGTGGTTGTTGTTGTGATTGTTGTTGTGGTTGTTGTTGTGGTTGTTGTTGTGGTTGTTGTTGTGGTTGTTGTTGTTGTTGTGGTTGTTGTTGTGATTGTTGTTGTGGTTGTTGTTGTGGTGTGTTGTGGTTGTTGTTGTGGTTGTTGTTGTGGTTGTTGTTGTGGTTGTTGTGGTTGTTGTTGTGATTGTTGTTGTGGTTGTTGTTGTGGTTGTTGTTGTGGTTGTTGTTGTGGTTGTTGTTGTGGTTGTTGTTGTGATTGTTGTTGTGGTTGTTGTTGTGATTGTTGTTGTGGTTGTTGTTGTGATTGTTGTTGTGATTGTTGTTGTGGTTGTTGTTGTGGTTGTTGTTGTGGTTGTTGTTGTGATTGTTGTTGTGTTGTTGTTGTGGTTGTTGTTGTGGTTGTTGTTGTGGTTGTTGTTGTGGTTGTTGTTGTGATTGTTGTTGTGGTTGTTGTTGTGGTTGTTGTTGTGGTTGTTGTTGTGATTGTTGTTGTGGTTGTTGTTGTGGTTGTTGTGGTGGTTGTTGTGGTTGTTGTTGTGGTTGTTGTTGTGGTTGTTGTTGTGGTTGTTGTGATTGTTGTTGTGGTTGTTGTTGTGGTTGTTGTTGTGGTTGTTGTGATTGTTGTTGTGGTTGTTGTTGTGGTTGTTGTTGTGATTGTTGTTGTGGTTGTTGTTGTGGTTGTTGTTGTGGTTGTTGTTGTGGTTGTTGTTGTGGTTGTTGTTGTGGTTGTTGTTGTGATTGTTGTTGTGGTTGTTGTTGTGGTTGTTGTTGTGGTTGTTGTTGTGGTTGTTGTGGTTGTTGTTGTGATTGTTGTTGTGGTTGTTGTGGTTGTTGTTGTGGTTGTTGTTGTGGTTGTTGTTGTGGTTGTTGTGGTTGTTGTTGTGGTTGTTGTTGTGGTTGTTGTTGTGGTTGTTGTGGTTGTTGTTGTGGTTGTTGTTGTGGTTGTTGTTGTGATTGTTGTTGTGGTTGTTGTTGTGGTTGTTGTTGTGGTTGTTGTTGTGATTGTTGTTGTGATTGTTGTTGTGATTGTTGTTGTGGTTGTTGTTGTGATTGTTGTTGTGGTTGTTGTGGTTGTTGTTGTGATTGTTGTTGTGATTGTTGTTGTGGTTGTTGTTGTGGTTGTTGTTGTGGTTGTTGTTGTGATTGTTGTTGTGATTGTTGTTGTGGTTGTTGTTGTGGTTGTTGTGGTTGTTGTTGTGGTTGTTGTTGTGGTTGTTGTTGTGGTTGTTGTTGTGGTTGTTGTTGTGTTGTTGTGGTTGTTGTTGTGGTTGTTGTTGTGATTGTTGTTGTGGTTGTTGTTGTGTTTGTTGTTGTGATTGTTGTTGTGATTGTTGTTGTGGTTGTTGTTGTGATTGTTGTTGTGGTTGTTGTTGTGGTTGTTGTTGTGGTTGTTGTTGTGGTTGTTGTTTGTGGTTGTTGTTGTGGTTGTTGTTGTGGTTGTTGTTGTGGTTGTTGTGATTGTTGTTGTGGTTGTTGTGGTTGTTGTGGTTGTTGTTGTGATTGTTGTTGTGATTGTTGTTGTGGTTGTTGTTGTGGTTGTTGTTGTGGTTGTTGTTGTGATTGTTGTTGTGGTTGTTGTGTGGTTGTTGTGGTTGTTGTTGTGATTGTTGTTGTGGTTGTTGTTGTGGTTGTTGTTGTGGTTGTTGTGATTGTTGTTGTGGTTGTTGTGGTTGTTGTGGTTGTTGTTGTGGTTGTTGTGGTTGTTGTGGTTGTTGTTGTGATTGTTGTTGTGATTGTTGTTGTGGTTGTTGTTGTGATTGTTGTTGTGGTTGTTGTTGTGATTGTTGTTGTGGTTGTTGTTGTGATTGTTGTGGTTGTTGTGATTGTTGTTGTGGTTGTTGTTGTGTTGTTGTTGTGGTTGTTGTTGTGGTTGTTGTTGTTGTTGTGTTTGTGTTGTTGTGGTTGTTGTGGTTGTTGTGATTGTTGTTGTGGTTGTTGTGGTGTTGTGGTTGTTGTTGTGATTGTTGTTGTGGTTGTTGTTGTGGTTGTTGTTGTGGTTGTTGTGATTGTTGTTGTGGTTGTTGTGGTTGTTGTGGTTGTTGTTGTGGTTGTTGTGGTTGTTGTTGTGATTGTTGTTGTGGTTGTTGTTGTGATTGTTGTTGTGGTTGTTGTTGTGATTGTTGTTGTGATTGTTGTTGTGATTGTTGTTGTGGTTGTTGTTGTGGTTGTTGTTGTGGTTGTTGTTGTGATTGTTGTTGTGATTGTTGTTGTGGTTGTTGTTGTGGTTGTTGTTGTGGTTGTTGTTGTGGTTGTTGTTGTGGTTGTTGTTGTGATTGTTGTTGTGATTGTTGTTGTGGTTGTTGTTGTGATTGTTGTTGTGGTTGTTGTTGTGGTTGTTGTTGTGGTTGTTGTTGTGATTGTTGTTGTGGTTGTTGTTGTGGTTGTTGTTGTGATTGTTGTTGTGATTGTTGTTGTGGTTGTTGTTGTGATTGTTGTTGTGGTTGTTGTTGTGGTTGTTGTTGTGGTTGTTGTTGTGATTGTTGTTGTGGTTGTTGTTGTGGTTGTTGTGGTTGTTGTTGTGATTGTTGTTGTGGTTGTTGTTGTGGTTGTTGTTGTGGTTGTTGTTGTGGTTGTTGTTGTGGTTGTTGTTGTGATTGTTGTTGTGGTTGTTGTTGTGGTTGTTGTTGTGATTGTTGTTGTGGTTGTTGTTGTGGTTGTTGTTGTGGTTGTTGTGGTTGTTGTTGTGATTGTTGTTGTGGTTGTTGTTGTGGTTGTTGTTGTGGTTGTTGTTGTGGTTGTTGTTGTGGTTGTTGTGGTTGTTGTTGTGGTTGTTGTTGTGGTTGTTGTTGTGGTTGTTGTTGTGATTGTTGTTGTGGTTGTTGTTGTGGTTGTTGTTGTGGTTGTTGTTGTGGTTGTTGTTGTGGTGGTTGTTGTGGTTGTTGTTGTGGTTGTTGTTGTGGTTGTTGTTGTGGTTGTTGTTGTGGTTGTTGTTGTGGTTGTTGTTGTGGTTGTTGTTGTGGTTGTTGTGGTTGTTGTTGTGATTGTTGTTGTGGTTGTTGTTGTGGTTGTTGTTGTGGTTGTTGTTGTGGTTGTTGTTGTGATTGTTGTTGTTGTTGTGGTTGTTGTTGTGGTTGTTGTTGTGATTGTTGTTGTGTTGTTGTTGTGGTTGTTGTGGTTGTTGTTGTGATTGTTGTTGTGGTTGTTGTTGTGGTTGTTGTTGTGGTTGTTGTTGTGGTTGTTGTTGTGGTTGTTGTTGTGGTTGTTGTTGTGATTGTTGTTGTGGTTGTTGTTGTGGTTGTTGTTGTGATTGTTGTTGTGATTGTTGTTGTGGTTGTTGTGGTTGTTGTTGTGATTGTTGTTGTGGTTGTTGTTGTGGTTGTTGTTGTGGTTGTTGTTGTGGTTGTTGTTGTGGTTGTTGTTGTGGTTGTTGTTGTGGTTGTTGTTGTGGTTGTTGTGGTTGTTGTGGTTGTTGTTGTGGTTGTTGTTGTGGTTGTTGTTGTGGTTGTTGTTGTGGTTGTTGTTGTGATTGTTGTTGTGATTGTTGTTGTGATTGTTGTTGTGGTTGTTGTGGTTGTTGTTGTGATTGTTGTTGTGGTTGTTGTTGTGGTTGTTGTTGTGGTTGTTGTTGTGGTTGTTGTTGTGGTTGTTGTTGTGGTTGTTGTGATTGTTGTTGTGGTTGTTGTTGTGGTTGTTGTTGTGGTGGTTGTTGTGGTTGTTGTTGTGGTGGTTGTTGTGGTTGTTGTTGTGGTTGTTGTTGTGGTTGTTGTTGTGGTTGTTGTTGTGATTGTTGTTGTGGTTGTTGTTGTGGTTGTTGTTGTGGTGTTGTTGTGGTTGTTGTTGTGGTTGTTGTTGTGGTTGTTGTGGTTGTTGTTGTGGTTGTTGTGGTTGTTGTTGTGATTGTTGTTGTGATTGTTGTTGTGGTTGTTGTTGTGGTTGTTGTTGTGGTTGTTGTTGTGGTTGTTGTGGTTGTTGTTGTGATTGTTGTTGTGGTTGTTGTTGTGGTTGTTGTTGTGATTGTTGTTGTGGTTGTTGTTGTGGTTGTTGTGGTTGTTGTTGTGGTTGTTGTTGTGGTTGTTGTTGTGGTTGTTGTTGTGGTTGTTGTTGTGGTTGTTGTTGTGATTGTTGTTGTGGTTGTTGTTGTGATTGTTGTTGTGGTTGTTGTGGTTGTTGTTGTGGTTGTTGTGGTTGTTGTGATTGTTGTTGTGATTGTTGTTGTGGTTGTTGTTGTGGTTGTTGTTGTGGTTGTTGTTGTGGTTGTTGTGGTTGTTGTTGTGATTGTTGTTGTGATTGTTGTTGTGGTTGTTGTTGTGGTTGTTGTTGTGGTTGTTGTGATTGTTGTTGTGGTTGTTGTTGTGGTTGTTGTGATTGTTGTTGTGGTTGTTGTTGTGATTGTTGTTGTGATTGTTGTTGTGGTTGTTGTTGTGGTTGTTGTTGTGATTGTTGTTGTGGTTGTTGTTGTGGTTGTTGTTGTGGTTGTTGTTGTGGTTGTTGTTGTGGTTGTTGTTGTGGTTGTTGTTGTGATTGTTGTTGTGATTGTTGTTGTGGTTGTTGTTGTGGTTGTTGTTGTGGTTGTTGTTGTGGTTGTTGTTGTGGTTGTTGTTGTGATTGTTGTTTTGGTTGTTGTTGTGGTTGTTGTTGTGGTTGTTGTGGTTGTTGTTGTGGTTGTTGTTGTGGTTGTTGTGGTTGTTGTTGTGGTTGTTGTTGTGGTTGTTGTGATTGTTGTTGTGGTTGTTGTTGTGGTTGTTGTTGTGGTTGTTGTTGTGGTTGTTGTTGTGATTGTTGTTGTGGTTGTTGTTGTGGTTGTTGTTGGTTGTTGTGGTTGTTGTTGTGGTTGTTGTTGTGGTTGTTGTGGTTGTTGTTGTGTTGTTGTTGTGGTTGTTGTTGTGGTTGTTGTTGTGGTTGTTGTTGTGATTGTTGTTGTGGTGTTGTTGTGGTTGTTGTTGTGGTTGTTGTTGTGTTGTTGTTGTGGTTGTTGTTGTGGTTGTTGTGGTTGTTGTTGTGGTTGTTGTTGTGGTTGTTGTTGTTGTGGTTGTTGTGGTTGTTGTTGTGGTTGTTGTTGTGGTTGTTGTTGTGGTTGTTGTTGTGGTGGTTGTTGTTGTGATTGTTGTTGTGGTTGTTGTTGTGGTTGTTGTTGTGGTTGTTGTTGTGATTGTTGTTGTGGTTGTTGTTGTGGTTGTTGTTGTGGTTGTTGTTGTGATTGTTGTTGTGATTGTTGTTGTGGTTGTTGTTGTGGTTGTTGTTGTGGTTGTTGTTGTGGTTGTTGTTGTGGTTGTTGTTGTGGTTGTTGTGGTTGTTGTTGTGGTTGTTGTTGTGATTGTTGTTGTGGTTGTTGTTGTGGTTGTTGTTGTGGTTGTTGTTGTGATTGTTGTTGTGGTTGTTGTTGTGGTTGTTGTTGTGGTTGTTGTTGTGGTTGTTGTTGTGATTGTTGTTGTGATTGTTGTTGTGATTGTTGTTGTGGTTGTTGTTGTGATTGTTGTTGTGATTGTTGTTGTGGTTGTTGTTGTGGTTGTTGTTGTAGTTGTTGTTGTGGTTGTTGTTGTGGTTGTTGTTGTGGTTGTTGTTGTGGTTGTTGTTGTGGTTGTTGTTGTGATTGTTGTTGTGATTGTTGTTGTGGTTGTTGTTGTGATTGTTGTTGTGGTTGTTGTTGTGGTTGTTGTTGTGGTTGTTGTTGTGGTTGTTGTTGTGGTTGTTGTTGTGGTTGTTGTTGTGGTTGTTGTTGTGGTTGTTGTGGTTGTTGTTGTGATTGTTGTTGTGGTTGTTGTTGTGGTTGTTGTTGTGGTTGTTGTTGTGGTTGTTGTTGTGGTTGTTGTTGTGATTGTTGTTGTGGTTGTTGTTGTGGTTGTTGTTGTGGTTGTTGTTGTGATTGTTGTTGTGGTTGTTGTTGTGGTTGTTGTTGTGGTTGTTGTTGTGGTTGTTGTTGTGGTTGTTGTTGTGGTTGTTGTTGTTGTTGTTGTTGTGATTGTTGTTGTGGTTGTTGTTGTGATTGTTGTTGTGGTTGTTGTTGTGGTTGTTGTGGTTGTTGTTGTGATTGTTGTGGTTGTTGTTGTGGTTGTTGTTGTGATTGTTGTTGTGATTGTTGTTGTGGTTGTTGTTGTGGTTGTTGTTGTGGTTGTTGTTGTGGTTGTTGTTGTGGTTGTTGTGGTTGTTGTTGTGATTGTTGTTGTGGTTGTTGTTGTGGTTGTTGTTGTGGTTGTTGTTGTTGTTGTTGTTGTGATTGTTGTGGTTGTTGTTGTGGTTGTTGTTGTGGTTGTTGTTGTGGTTGTTGTTGTGGTTGTTGTTGTGGTTGTTGTTGTGGTTGTTGTTGTGGTTGTTGTTGTGGTTGTTGTTGTGGTTGTTGTTGTGGTTGTTGTGGTGTTGTTGTGGTTGTTGTTGTGGTTGTTGTTGTGGTTGTTGTGGTTGTTGTTGTGGTTGTTGTTGTGGTTGTTGTTGTGATTGTTGTTGTGGTTGTTGTTGTGGTTGTTGTTGTGGTTGTTGTTGTGGTTGTTGTTGTGGTTGTTGTTGTGATTGTTGTTGTGGTTGTTGTTGTGGTTGTTGTTGTGATTGTTGTTGTGGTTGTTGTTGTGGTTGTTGTGGTTGTTGTTGTTGTGGTTGTTGTGGTTGTTGTTGTGATTGTTGTTGTGGTTGTTGTTGTGGTTGTTGTTGTGGTGGTTGTTGTGGTTGTTGTTGTGGTTGTTGTTGTGATTGTTGTTGTGATTGTTGTTGTGGTTGTTGTTGTGGTTGTTGTTGTGGTTGTTGTGGTGGTTGTTGAGGTGGTTGTTGTTGTGGTTGTTGTTGTGGTTGTTGTTGTGGTTGTTGTTGTGATTGTTGTTGTGGTTGTTGTTGTGGTTGTTGTTGTGGTTGTTGTTGTGGTTGTTGTTGTGGTTGTTGTTGTGGTTGTTGTGGTTGTTGTTGTGGTTGTTGTTGTGGTTGTTGTTGTGGTTGTTGTGGTTGTTGTTGTGGTTGTTGTTGTGGTTGTTGTTGTGGTTGTTGTTGTGGTTGTTGTTGTGGTGTTGTTGTTGCGGTTGTTGTGGTTGTTGTTGTGGTTGTTGTTGTGATTGTTGTTGTGGTTGTTGTTGTGATTGTTGTTGTGATTGTTGTTGTGGTTGTTGTTGTGGTTGTTGTTGTGGTTGTTGTGATTGTTGTTGTGGTTGTTGTGGTTGTTGTGGTTGTTGTTGTGATTGTTGTTGTGGTTGTTGTGGTTGTTGTTGTGATTGTTGTTGTGATTGTTGTTGTGGTTGTTGTTGTTGTTGTTGTGGTTGTTGTTGTGGTTGTTGTTGTGATTGTTGTTGTGGTTGTTGTTGTGGTTGTTGTTGTGATTGTTGTTGTGATTGTTGTTGTGATTGTTGTTGTGGTTGTTGTTGTGGTTGTTGTTGTGGTTGTTGTTGTGGTTGTTGTTGTGGTTGTTGTTGTGGTTGTTGTTGTGATTGTTGTTGTGGTTGTTGTTGTGGTTGTTGTTGTGATTGTTGTTGTGATTGTTGTTGTGATTGTTGTTGTGGTTGTTGTTGTGGTTGTTGTTGTGGTTGTTGTTGTGGTTGTTGTTGTGGTTGTTGTTGTGATTGTTGTTGTGGTTGTTGTTGTGGTTGTTGTTGTGGTTGTTGTTGTGGTTGTTGTGGTTGTTGTTGTGGTTGTTGTTGTGGTTGTTGTTGTGATTGTTGTTGTGATTGTTGTTGTGATTGTTGTTGTGATTGTTGTTGTGGTTGTTGTTGTGGTTGTTGTTGTGGTTGTTGTTGTGGTTGTTGTTGTGGTTGTTGTTGTGGTTGTTGTTGTGATTGTTGTTGTGGTTGTTGTTGTGGTTGTTGTTGTGATTGTTGTTGTGATTGTTGTTGTGATTGTTGTTGTGGTTGTTGTTGTGGTTGTTGTTGTGATTGTTGTTGTGGTTGTTGTTGTGGTTGTTGTTGTGATTGTTGTTGTGATTGTTGTTGTGATTGTTGTTGTGGTTGTTGTTGTGGTTGTTGTTGTGGTTGTTGTTGTGGTTGTTGTTGTGATTGTTGTTGTGGTTGTTGTTGTGATTGTTGTTGTGGTTGTTGTTGTGGTTGTTGTTGTGGTTGTTGTTGTGGTTGTTGTTGTGGTTGTTGTTGTGGTTGTTGTTGTGGTTGTTGTGGTTGTTGTTGTGATTGTTGTTGTGGTTGTTGTTGTGGTTGTTGTTGTGATTGTTGTTGTGGTTGTTGTTGCGGTTGTTGTTGTGATTGTTGTTGTGGTTGTTGTTGTGATTGTTGTTGTGGTTGTTGTTGTGATTGTTGTTGTGGTTGTTGTTGTGGTTGTTGTGGTTGTTGTTGTGGTTGTTGTTGTGGTTGTTGTTGTGGTTGTTGTTGTGGTTGTTGTTGTGGTTGTTGTTGTGGTTGTTGTTGTGGTTGTTGTTGTGGTTGTTGTTGTGGTTGTTGTTGTGGTTGTTGTGGTTGTTGTTGTGGTTGTTGTTGTGGTTGTTGTTGTGGTTGTTGTTGTGATTGTTGTTGTGATTGTTGTTGTGGTTGTTGTTGTGGTTGTTGTTGTGGTTGTTGTTGTGGTTGTTGTTGTGATTGTTGTTGTGGTTGTTGTTGTGGTTGTTGTTGTGGTTGTTGTTGTGGTTGTTGTTGTGGTTGTTGTTGTGGTTGTTGTTGTGGTTGTTGTGGTTGTTGTTGTGGTTGTTGTTGTGATTGTTGTTGTGGTTGTTGTTGTGGTTGTTGTTGTGGTTGTTGTTGTGGTTGTTGTTGTGGTTGTTGTTGTGGTTGTTGTTGTGATTGTTGTTGTGGTTGTTGTTGTGGTTGTTGTTGTGATTGTTGTTGTGGTTGTTGTTGTGATTGTTGTTGTGGTTGTTGTTGTGATTGTTGTTGTGGTTGTTGTTGTGGTTGTTGTTGTGGTTGTTGTTGTGATTGTTGTTGTGGTTGTTGTTGTGGTTGTTGTTGTGATTGTTGTTGTGGTTGTTGTTGTGGTTGTTGTTGTGGTTGTTGTTGTGGTTGTTGTTGTGATTGTTGTTGTGGTTGTTGTTGTGGTTGTTGTTGTGGTTGTTGTTGTGATTGTTGTGGTTGTTGTTGTGGTTGTTGTTGTGGTTGTTGTTGTGATTGTTGTTGTGGTTGTTGTTGTGGTTGTTGTTGTGATTGTTGTTGTGGTTGTTGTTGTGGTTGTTGTTGTGGTTGTTGTTGTGGTTGTTGTTGTGGTTGTTGTTGTGGTTGTTGTGGTTGTTGTTGTGGTTGTTGTTGTGATTGTTGTTGTGGTGGTTGTTGTGATTGTTGTTGTGGTTGTTGTTGTGGTTGTTGTTGTGGTTGTTGTTGTGGTTGTTGTTGTGGTTGTTGTTGTGATTGTTGTTGTGGTTGTTGTTGTGGTTGTTGTTGTGGTTGTTGTTGTGGTTGTTGTTGTGGTTGTTGTTGTGGTTGTTGTTGTGGTTGTTGTTGTGATTGTTGTTGTGGTTGTTGTTGTGGTTGTTGTGGTTGTTGTTGTTGTGGTTGTTGTGGTTGTTGTTGTGATTGTTGTTGTGGTTGTTGTTGTGGTTGTTGTTGTGGTTGTTGTTGTGGTTGTTGTTGTGGTTGTTGTTGTGATTGTTGTTGTGATTGTGTTGTGGTTGTTGTTGTGGTTGTTGTTGTGGTTGTTGTGGTGGTTGTTGAGGTGGTTGTTGTTGTGGTTGTTGTTGTGGTTGTTGTTGTGGTTGTTGTTGTGATTGTTGTTGTGGTTGTTGTTGTGGTTGTTGTTGTGGTTGTTGTTGTGATTGTTGTTGTGGTTGTTGTTGTGGTTGTTGTGGTTGTTGTTGTGGTTGTTGTGGTTGTTGTGGTTGTTGTTGTGGTTGTTGTTGTGGTTGTTGTTGTGGTTGTTGTTGTGGTTGTTGTTGTGGTTGTTGTTGTGGTTGTTGTTGTGGTTGTTGTGGTTGTTGTTGTGGTTGTTGTTGTGGTTGTTGTGGTTGTTGTTGTGGTTGTTGTTGTGGTTGTTGTTGTGGTTGTTGTGGTTGTTGTGGTTGTTGTTGTGGTTGTTGTTGTGGTTGTTGTTGTGGTTGTTGTTGTGGTTGTTGTTGTGGTTGTTGTTGTGGTTGTTGTTGTGGTTGTTGTGGTTGTTGTTGTGGTTGTTGTTGTGGTTGTTGTGGTTGTTGTTGTGGTTGTTGTTGTGGTTGTTGTTGTGGTTGTTGTTGTGGTTGTTGTTGCGGTTGTTGTGGTTGTTGTTGTGGTTGTTGTTGTGATTGTTGTTGTGGTTGTTGTTGTGGTTGTTGTGGTTGTTGTTGTGGTTGTTGTGGTTGTTGTTGTGGTTGTTGTTGTGGTTGTTGTGGTTGTTGTTGTGGTTGTTGTTGTGATTGTTGTTGTGGTTGTTGTTGTGGTTGTTGTTGTGGTTGTTGTTGTGGTTGTTGTTGTGGTTGTTGTTGTGATTGTTGTTGTGGTTGTTGTTGTGATTGTTGTTGTGATTGTTGTTGTGATTGTTGTTGTGGTTGTTGTTGTGGTTGTTGTTGTGATTGTTGTTGTGATTGTTGTTGTGGTTGTTGTTGTGGTTGTTGTGATTGTTGTTGTGATTGTTGTTGTGGTTGTTGTGGTTGTTGTTGTGGTTGTTGTTGTGGTTGTTGTTGTGGTTGTTGTGGTTGTTGTTGTGGTTGTTGTTGTGGTTGTTGTTGTGGTTGTTGTTGTGGTTGTTGTGATTGTTGTTGTGGTTGTTGTTGTGATTGTTGTGGTTGTTGTTGTGATTGTTGTTGTGATTGTTGTTGTGGTTGTTGTTGTGGTTGTTGTGGTTGTTGTGGTTGTTGTTGTTGTTGTTGTGGTTGTTGTTGTGGTTGTTGTTGTGATTGTTGTTGTGGTTGTTGTTGTGGTTGTTGTTGTGGTTGTTGTTGTGGTTGTTGTTGTGATTGTTGTTGTGATTGTTGTTGTGATTGTTGTTGTGGTTGTTGTTGTGGTTGTTGTTGTGGTTGTTGTTGTGGTTGTTGTTGTGGTTGTTGTTGTGGTTGTTGTTGTGATTGTTGTGGTTGTTGTTGTGATTGTTGTTGTGGTTGTTGTTGTGATTGTTGTTGTGGTTGTTGTTGTGGTTGTTGTTGTGGTTGTTGTTGTGGTTGTTGTTGTGATTGTTGTTGTGATTGTTGTTGTGGTTGTTGTTGTGGTTGTTGTTGTGGTTGTTGTTGTGGTTGTTGTTGTGATTGTTGTTGTGATTGTTGTTGTGGTTGTTGTTGTGATTGTTGTTGTGGTTGTTGTTGTGGTTGTTGTTGTGGTTGTTGTTGTGGTTGTTGTTGTGATTGTTGTTGTGATTGTTGTTGTGGTTGTTGTTGTGGTTGTTGTTGTGGTTGTTGTTGTGGTTGTTGTTGTGGTTGTTGTTGTGGTTGTTGTTGTGGTTGTTGTTGTGATTGTTGTGGTTGTTGTTGTGGTTGTTGTTGTGATTGTTGTTGTGATTGTTGTTGTGGTTGTTGTTGTGGTTGTTGTTGTGGTTGTTGTTGTGGTTGTTGTTGTGATTGTTGTTGTGATTGTTGT
This sequence comes from Hemiscyllium ocellatum, assembly GCF_020745735.1. NCBI lineage: Eukaryota > Metazoa > Chordata > Chondrichthyes > Orectolobiformes > Hemiscylliidae > Hemiscyllium > Hemiscyllium ocellatum. Next base: position 83,547 of record NW_026869131.1, on the reverse strand, counting down.
TGTGGTTGTTGTTGTGATTGTTGTTGTGGTGGTTGTTGTGGTTGTTGTTGTGGTTGTTGTTGTGATTGTTGTTGTGGTTGTTGTTGTGGTTGTTGTTGTGGTTGTTGTTGTGGTTGTTGTTGTGGTTGTTGTTGTGGTTGTTGTTGTGGTTGTTGTTGTGATTGTTGTTGTGGTTGTTGTTGTGGTTGTTGTTGTGATTGTTGTTGTGGTTGTTGTTGTGGTTGTTGTTGTGGTTGTTGTGGTTGTTGTTGTGATTGTTGTTGTGGTTGTTGTTGTGGTTGTTGTTGTGGTTGTTGTTGTGGTTGTTGTTGTGATTGTTGTTGTGATTGTTGTTGTGATTGTTGTTGTGATTGTTGTTGTGGTTGTTGTTGTGGTTGTTGTTGTGGTTGTTGTTGTGGTTGTTGTTGTGATTGTTGTTGTGATTGTTGTTGTGGTTGTTGTTGTGGTTGTTGTTGTGGTTGTTGTTGTGGTTGTTGTTGTGATTGTTGTTGTGATTGTTGTTGTGGTTGTTGTTGTGATTGTTGTTGTGGTTGTTGTTGTGGTTGTTGTTGTGGTTGTTGTTGTGATTGTTGTTGTGATTGTTGTTGTGATTGTTGTTGTGGTTGTTGTTGTGGTTGTTGTTGTGGTTGTTGTTGTGGTTGTTGTTGTGATTGTTGTTGTGGTTGTTGTTGTGGTTGTTGTTGTGGTTGTTGTTGTGGTTGTTGTGATTGTTGTTGTGGTTGTTGTTGTGATTGTTGTTGTGGTTGTTGTTGTGGTTGTTGTTGTGGTTGTTGTTGTGGTTGTTGTTGTGGTTGTTGTGGTGGTTGTTGAGGTGGTTGTTGTTGTGGTTGTTGTTGTGGTTGTTGTTGTGGTTGTTGTTGTGATTGTTGTTGTGGTTGTTGTTGTGGTTGTTGTTGTGGTTGTTGTTGTGGTTGTTGTTGTGGTTGTTGTTGTGATTGTTGTTGTGGTTGTTGTTGTGGTTGTTGTTGTGGTTGTTGTTGTGGTTGTTGTTGTGGTTGTTGTTGTGATTGTTGTTGTGGTTGATGTTGTGGTTGTTGTTGTGGTTGTTGTTGTGGTTGTTGTTGTGGTTGTTGTTGTGGTTGTTGTTGTGATTGTTGTTGTGATTGTTGTTGTGGTTGTTGTTGTGGTTGTTGTTGTGGTTGTTGTTGTGATTGTTGTTGTGGTTGTTGTTGTGGTTGTTGTTGTGGTTGTTGTTGTGGTTGTTGTTGTGGTTGTTGTTGTGGTTGTTGTGGTTGTTGTTGTGATTGTTGTTGTGGTTGTTGTTGTGGTTGTTGTTGTGGTTGTTGTTGTGATTGTTGTTGTGGTTGTTGTTGTGGTTGTTGTTGTGATTGTTGTTGTGATTGTTGTTGTGGTTGTTGTTGTGATTGTTGTTGTGGTTGTTGTTGTGGTTGTTGTTGTGGTTGTTGTGGTTGTTGTTGTGGTTGTTGTTGTGGTTGTTGTTGTGGTTGTTGTTGTGATTGTTGTTGTGGTTGTTGTTGTGGTTGTTGTTGTGATTGTTGTTGTGGTTGTTGTTGTGGTTGTTGTTGTGATTGTTGTTGTGATTGTTGTTGTGGTTGTTGTTGTGGTTGTTGTTGTGGTTGTTGTTGTGGTTGTTGTTGTGATTGTTGTTGTGATTGTTGTTGTGGTTGTTGTGGTTGTTGTTGTGATTGTTGTTGTGGTTGTTGTTGTGGTTGTTGTTGTGATTGTTGTTGTGGTTGTTGTTGTGGTTGTTGTGGTTGTTGTTGTGGTTGTTGTTGTGATTGTTGTTGTGGTTGTTGTTGTGATTGTTGTTGTGGTTGTTGTTGTGGTTGTTGTTGTGGTTGTTGTTGTGGTTGTTGTGGTTGTTGTTGTGGTTGTTGTTGTGATTGTTGTTGTGGTTGTTGTGGTTGTTGTTGTGGTTGTTGTTGTGGTTGTTGTTGTGATTGTTGTTGTGGTTGTTGTTGTGATTGTTGTTGTGGTTGTTGTTGTGGTTGTTGTTGTGATTGTTGTTGTGATTGTTGTTGTGGTTGTTGTTGTGATTGTTGTTGTGGTTGTTGTTGTGGTTGTTGTTGTGATTGTTGTTGTGATTGTTGTTGTGGTTGTTGTTGTGGTTGTTGTTGTGGTTGTTGTTGTGGTTGTTGTTGTGGTTGTTGTTGTGGTTGTTGTGGTTGTTGTGATTGTTGTTGTGATTGTTGTTGTGGTTGTTGTTGTGGTTGTTGTTGTGGTTGTTGTTGTGATTGTTGTTGTGGTTGTTGTTGTGGTTGTTGTTGTGGTTGTTGTTGTGATTGTTGTTGTGGTTGTTGTTGTGGTTGTTGTTGTGGTTGTTGTTGTGGTTGTTGTGGTTGTTGTTGTGGTTGTTGTTGTGATTGTTGTTGTGGTTGTTGTGGTTGTTGTTGTGGTTGTTGTTGTGGTTGTTGTTGTGATTGTTGTTGTGGTTGTTGTTGTGATTGTTGTTGTGGTTGTTGTTGTGGTTGTTGTTGTGGTTGTTGTTGTGATTGTTGTTGTGGTTGTTGTTGTGGTTGTTGTTGTGATTGTTGTTGTGGTTGTTGTTGTGGTTGTTGTGATTGTTGTTGTGATTGTTGTTGTGGTTGTTGTTGTGGTTGTGGTTGTGGTTGTTGTTGTGGTTGTTGTTGTGGTTGTTGTTGTGGTTGTTGTTGTGATTGTTGTTGTGGTTGTTGTTGTGGTTGTTGTTGTGGTTGTTGTTGTGGTTGTTGTTGTGATTGTTGTTGTGGTTGTTGTTGTGGTTGTTGTTGTGGTTGTTGTTGTGATTGTTGTTGTGGTTGTTGTTGTGGTTGTTGTTGTGGTTGTTGTTGTGGTTGTTGTTGTGGTTGTTGTTGTGGTTGTTGTTGTGATTGTTGTTGTGGTTGTTGTTGTGGTTGTTGTTGTGATTGTTGTTGTGGTTGTTGTTGTGGTTGTTGTTGTGATTGTTGTTGCGGTTGTTGTTGTGATTGTTGTTGTGGTTGTTGTTGTGGTTGTTGTTGTGGTTGTTGTTGTGGTTGTTGTTGTGGTTGTTGTTGTGGTTGTTGTTGTGGTTGTTGTTGTGGTTGTTGTTGTGGTTGTTGTTGTGATTGTTGTTGTGATTGTTGTTGTGGTTGTTGTTGTGGTTGTTGTTGTGAATGTTGTTGTGGTTGTTGTTGTGGTTGTTGTTGTGGTTGTTGTTGTGGTTGTTGTTGTGGTTGTTGTTGTGGTTGTTGTTGTGATTGTTGTTGTGGTTGTTGTTGTGGTTGTTGTTGTGGTTGTTGTTGTGGTTGTTGTGGTGGTTGTTGTTGTGATTGTTGTTGTGGTTGTTGTTGTGGTTGTTGTTGTGGTTGTTGTTGTGGTTGTTGTTGTGGTTGTTGTTGTGGTTGTTGTTGTGGTTGTTGTTGTGGTTGTTGTTGTGGTTGTTGTTGTGGTTGTTGTTGTGGTTGTTGTTGTGGTTGTTGTTGTGGTTGTTGTTGTGGTTGTTGTTGTGGTTGTTGTTGTGATTGTTGTTGTGATTGTTGTTGTGGTTGTTGTTGTGGTTGTTGTTGTAGCAGGGCCCTCAGTCTTCAGGTCCTCTCTCTCCCCTGGTCCCCTCTCCCCCTCCCCCAGCCCCCGGTCCTCCAGCCCCCCTCCCCCAGGGGGGACCTGCTGCCTCACAAAGGGGGGCCATTGTGGCACCACGCCCGGGTCACAGGGCGGGTCCAGGTGGTGTCGGGAGGCGGAGGGAGTCGGTGACCACTTTGCCAGCCCGGCCTGGGGGGGTTGGTCTGGCCCCGGCTTGCCCGGCGTACCCCACCCCGCCCACCCGCCCGCCCCGGCTTCAATAACCCCGCTGCCTTTGCCTAGCGCCGTCCTCGAGGAGACAGAGTGACGGAGAGAGAGAGAGAAGGGGACCTGCGGTTGACTCTGCCCTCCCCTCTCCCCCTGCTGTCAGTGCCCTGGGAGGGGAGGGTCCCCAGGGAGGTGCTCCCCACTCCCACCTCTCCATGGCCTTCAATCTGCCCTGGAGGATGGCCAACGCCGGCCACCCGTGCTCCAAGGCAGCAGGGGACTGCTGCCATTACGTGGGGCAGGTCATCCTCATCGTCCTGGGCACCGTGGTCGCTCTGCAGATCACCCTCAACACCCTCTGTATCCTCAGGGCCACCTTCCGGGACCTCACCTGCAAGGTAACGGGGGGGGGGGGGGGGGGGGGGGGGGGGGTGGGGGGGGGCGAGGGGGGCGGGGGGGGCGAGGTGGGCGGGGGGCACTCTCTCAGCCCTGGGGCAGTGCAGGGGGCACGGAGGGACTGTTGCCCTCTGCATCTAACCCTTCCGTCCCTGGGGAGTGGGGGGCGGTGTAGAGGGAGCTTTACTCTGTATCTAACCCCCTGTCCCTGGGAGTGGGGGGACGGTGTAGAGGGAGCTTTACTCTGTATCTAACCCTACCAGTCCCTGGGGAGTGGGGGGACGGTGTAGAGGGAGCTTTACTCTATATCTAACCCCCTGTCCCTGCGAGTGGGGGACGGTGTAGAGGAAGCTTTACCCTGTATCTATCCTCCTGTCCCTGGGAGTGGGGGACGGTGTAGAGGGTGCTTTACTCTGTATCTAACCCCGTGCTGTGTAGGGGGACGGTGTAGAGGGAGCTTTACTCTGTATCTAAGCCCGTGCTGTGTAGGGGGACGGTGTAGAGAGACCTTTACCCTGTATCTAAGCCCGTGCTGTGTAGGGGGACGGTGTAGAGGGAGCTTTACTCTGTATCTAACCCCGTGCTGTGTAGGGGGACGGTGTAGAGGGAGCTTTACCCTGTATCTAACCCCGTGCTGTGTAGGGGGACGGTGTAGAGGGAGCTTTACTCTGTATCTAACCCCGTGCTGTGTAGTGGGACGGTGTTGGGTATGTGCTGTAATACTGTAACTTGGATCATTGTCTGAACCGGTTCCTGTTCCACTCACAGATCGTTCACAAACTGAGACATTTCAACCGTTACTGCGGCACCTTCCAAATTCGCAAAAGGTCTTCGAAACGTAAGGCACCATCGCTTCGGTGGTGACTAACTCCGTCAGCTGTCTCCCCCCGTCTGTCTCTCCCCCGTCTCTCTCTCTAACCCAGGGATCACTGGGCAGTGATCAGGAGCAGGAACCCTGGCTGATTTCCCCCTCTCTCTCTCTCTCTCTCTCTCTCTCTCTAACCCAGGGATCACTGGGCAGTGATCAGGAGCAGGAACCCTGGCTGATTTCCCCCCCCTCTCTCTCTCTCTCTCTAACCCAGGGATCACTGGGCAGTGATCAGGAGCAGGAACCCTGGCTGATTTTCCCCCCTCTCTCTCTCTCTCTCTAACCCAGGGATCACTGGGCAGTGATCAGGAGCAGGAGCCCTGGCTGATTTCCCCTCTCTCTCTCTCTCTCTCTAACCCAGGGATCACTGGGCAGTGATCCGGAGCAGGAACCCTGGCTGATTTCCCCCCTCTCTCTCTCTCTCTAACCCAGGGATCACTGGGCAGTGATCAGGAGCAGGAACCCTGGCTGATTTCCCCCCTCTCTCTCTCTCTCTCTCTAACCAGGGATCACTGGGCAGTGATCAGGAGCAGGAACCCTGGCAGATTTCCCCTCTCTCTCTCTCTCTCTCTCTAACCCAGGGATCACTGGGCAGTGATCAGGAGCAGGTATCCTGGCTGATTTCCCCCTCTCTCTCTCTCTCTCTAACCCAGGGATCACTGGGCAGTGATCAGGAGCAGGAACCCTGGCTGATTTCCCCCTCTCTCTCTCTCTCTCTAACCCAGGGATCACTGGGCAGTGATCAGGAGCAGGAACCCTGGCTGATTTCCCCCCCCCCCCCTCTCTCTCTCTCTCTAACCCAGGGATCACTGGGCAGTGATCAGGAGCAGGAACCCTGGCTGATTTCCCCCCTCTCTCTCTCTCTCTCTAACCCAGGGATCACTGGGCAGTGATCAGGAGCAGGAACCCTGGCTGATTTCCTCCCTCTCTCTCTCTCTCTCTAACCCAGGGATCACTGGGCAGTGATCAGGAGCAGGAACCCTGGCTGATTTCCCCTCTCTCTCTCTCTCTAACCCAGGGATCACTGGGCAGTGATCAGGAGCAGGAACCCTGGCTGATTTCCCCTCTCTCTCTTTCTCTAACCCAGGGATCACTGGGCAGTGATCAGGAGCAGGAACCCTGGCTGATTTCCCCCCTCTCTCTCTCTCTAACCCAGGGATCACTGGGCAGTGATCAGGAGCAGGAACCCTGGCTGATTTCCCCCCTCTCTCTCTCTCTCTCTCTCTCTCTCTAACCCAGGGATCACTGGGCAGTGATCAGGAGCAGGAACCCTGGCTGATTTCCCCCCTCTCTCTAACCCAGGGATCAATGGGCAGTGATCAGGAGCAGGAACCCTGGCTGATTTCCCCCCTCTCTCTAACCCAGGGATCAATGGGCAGTGATCAGGAGCAGGAACCCTGGCTGATTTCCCCCCTCTCTCTCTCTCTCTCTCTCTAACCCAGGGATCACTGGGCAGTGATCAGGAGCAGGAACCCTGGCTGATTTCCCCCCTCTCTCTCTCTCTCTAACCCAGGGATCAATGGGCAGTGATCAGGAGCAGGAACCCTGGCTGATTTCCCCCTCTCTCTCTCTCTCTCTCTCTAACCCAGGGATCACTGGGCAGTGATCAGGAGCAGGAACCCTGGCTGATTTCCCCTCTCTCTCTCTCTCTCTCTCTCTCTCTCTAACCCAGGGATCACTGGGCAGTGATCAGGAGCAGGAACCCTGGCTGATTTCCCCTCTCTCTCTCTCTCTCTAACCCAGGGATCACTGGGCAGTGATCAGGAGCAGGAACCCTGGCTGATTTCCCTCTCTCTCTCTCTCTCTAACCCAGGGATCACTGGGCAGTGATCAGGAGCAGGAGCCCTGGCTGATTTCCCCTCTCTCTCTCTCTCTCTAACCCAGGGATCACTGGGCAGTGATCAGGAGCAGGAACCCTGGCTGATTTCCCCACTCTCCCTCTCTCTCTCCCGCTCTCTCTCTCTCTCTCTCTCTAACCCAGGGATCACTGGGCAGTGATCAGGAGCAGGAACCCTGGCTGATTTACCCTCTCTCTCTCTCTAACCCAGGGATTACTGGACAGTGATCAGGAGCAGGAACCCTGGCTGATTTCCCCCCTCTCTCTCTCTCTCTAACCCAGGGATTACTGGACAGTGATCAGGAGCAGGAACCCTGGCTGATTTCCCCCCTCTCTCTCTCTCTAACCCAGGGATCACTGGGCAGTGATCAGGAGCAGGAGCCCTGGCTGATTTCCCCTCTCTCTCTCTCTCTCTCTCTCTAACCCAGGGATCACTGGGCAGTGATCAGGAGCAGGAACCCTGGCTGATTTCCCCTCTCTCTCTCTCTCTCTCTAACCCAGGGATCACTGGGCAGGGATCAGGAGCAGGAACCCTGGCTGATTTCCCCTCTCTCTCTCTCTCTCTCTAACCCAGGGATCACTGGGCAGTGATCAGGAGCAGGAACCCTGGCTGATTTCCCCCCCCCTCTCTCTCTCTCTAACCCAGGGATCACTGGGCAGTGATCAGGAGCAGGAACCCTGGCTGATTTCCCCCCCCCTCTCTCTCTCTCTAACCCAGGGATTACTGGGCAGTGATCAGGAGCAGGAACCCTGGCTGATTTCCCCCCTCTCTCTCTCTCTAACCCAGGGATCACTGGGCAGTGATCAGGAGCAGGAACCCTGGCTGATTTCCCCTCTCCCTCTCTCTCTCTCTAACCCAGGGATCACTGGGCAGTGATCAGGAGCAGGAACCCTGGCTGATTTCCCCCCTCTCTCTCTCTCTCTCTAACCCAGGGATCACTGGGCAGTGATCAGGAGCAGGAACCCTGGCTGATTTCCCCTCTCCCTCTCTCTCTCTCTAACCCAGGGATCACTGGGCAGTGATCAGGAGCAGGAACCCTGGCTGATTTCCCCCCTCTCTCTCTCTCTCTAACCCAGGGATCACTGGGCAGTGATCAGGAGCAGGAACCCTGGCTGATTTCCCCTCTCTCTCTCTCTCTCTAACCCAGGGATCACTGGGCAGTGATCAGGAGCAGGAACCCTGGCTGATTTCCCTCTCTCTCTCTCTCTAACCCAGGGATCACTGGGCAGTGATCAGGAGCAGGAACCCTGGCTGATTTCCCCTCTCTCTCTTTCTCTAACCCAGGGATCACTGGGCAGTGATCAGGAGCAGGAACCCTGGCTGATTTCCCCCCTCTCTCTCTCTCTAACCCAGGGATCACTGGACAGTGATCAGGAGCAGGAACCCTGGCTGATTTCCCCCCTCTCTCTCTCTCTCTCTCTCTCTCTAACCCAGGGATCACTGGGCAGTGATCAGGAGCAGGAACCCTGGCTGATTTCCCCTCTCTCTCTCTCTCTCTCTCTCTCTAACCCAGGGATCACTGGGCAGTGATCAGGAGCAGGAACCCTGGCTGATTTCCCCTCTCTCTCTCTCTCTCTCTCTCTCGAACCCAGGGATCACTGGGCAGTGATCAGGAGCAGGAACCCTGGCTGATTTCCCCCTCTCTGTCTCTCTCTAACCCAGGGATCACTGGGCAGTGATCAGGAGCAGGACCCCTGGCTGATTTCCCCCCTCTCTCTCTCTCTCTCGAACCCAGGGATCACTGGGCAGTGATCAGGAGCAGGAACCCTGGCTGATTTCCCCCCTCTCTCTCTCTCTCTAACCCAGGGATCACTGGGCAGTGATCAGGAGCAGGAACCCTGGCTGATTTCCCCCCTCTCTCTCTCTCTCTAACCCAGGGATCACTGGGCAGTGATCAGGAGCAGGAACCCTGGCTGATTTCCCCCCTCTCTCTCTCTCTAACCCAGGGATCACTGGGCAGTGATCAGGAGCAGGAACTCTGGCTGATTTCCCCCCTCTCTCTCTCTCTCTCTCTAACCCAGGGATCACTGGGCAGTGATCAGGAGCAGGAACCCTGGCTGATTTCCCCTCTCTCTCTCTCTCTCTCTCTCTAACCCAGGGATCACTGGGCAGTGATCAGGAGCAGGAACCCTGGCTGATTTCCCCTCTCTCTCTCTCTCTCTAACCCAGGGATCACTGGGCAGTGATCAGGAGCAGGAGCCCTGGCTGATTTCCCCTCTCCCTCTCTCTCTCTCTCTAACCCAGGGATCACTGGGCAGTGATCAGGAGCAGGAACCCCGGCTGATTTCCCCCCTCTCTCTCTCTCTAACCCAGGGATCACTGGGCAGTGATCAGGAGCAGGAACCCTGGCTGATTTCCCCTCTCTCTCTCTCTCTAACCCAGGGATCACTGGGCAGTGATCAGGAGCAGGAACCCTGGCTGATTTCCCCCCTCTCTCTCTCTAACCCAGGGATCACTGGGCAGTGATCAGGAGCAGGAACCCAGGCTGATTTCCCCCCTCCCTCTCTCTCTCTAACCCAGGGATCACTGGGCAGTGATCAGGAGCAGGAACCCTGGCTGATTTCCCCTCTCTCTCTCTCTCTCTCTAACCCAGGGATCACTGGGCAGTGATCAGGAGCAGGAACCCTGGCTGATTTCCCCTCTCTCTCTCTCTCTAACTCAGGGATCACTGGGCAGTGATCAGGAGCAGGACCCCTGGCTGATTTCCCCCCTCTCTCTCTCTCTCTCTAACCCAGGGATCACTGGGCAGTGATCAGGAGCAGGAACCCTGGCTGATTTCCCCTCTCTCTCTCTCTCTAACTCAGGGATCACTGGGCAGTGATCAGGAGCAGGACCCCTGGCTGATTTCCCCCCTCTCTCTCTCTCTCTAACCCAGGGATCACTGGGCAGTGATCAGGAGCAGGAACCCTGGCTGATTTCCTCTCTCTCTCTCTCTCTCTCTCTCTCTAACCCAGGGATCACTGGGCAGTGATCAGGAGCAGGAACCCTGGCTGATTTCCCCTCTCTCTCTCTCTAACCCAGGGATCACTGGGCAGTGATCAGGAGCAGGAACCCTGGCTGATTTACCCTCTCTCTCTCTCTCTCTCTAACCCAGGGATCACTGGGCAGTGATCAGGAGCAGGAACCCTGGCTGATTTCCCCTCTCTCTCTCTCTCTCTCTCTCTCTAACCCAGGGATCACTGGGCAGTGATCAGGAGCAGGAACCCAGGCTGATTTCCCCCCTCCCTCTCTCTCTCTAACCCAGGGATCACTGGGCAGTGATCAGGAGCAGGAACCCTGGCTGATTTCCCCTCTCTCTCTCTCTCTCTAACCCAGGGATCACTGGGCAGTGATCAGGAGCAGGAACCCTGGCTGATTTCCCCTCTCTCTCTCTCTAACCCAGGGATCACTGGGCAGTGATCAGGAGCAGGAACCCTGGCTGATTTCCCCCCTCTCTCTCTCTCTCTCTAACCCAGGGATGAATGTGGTAAATCAATGTGATAATTTCTCCAGGATGTTTGTCCTGTATCTAACCCCGTGCTGTCCCCGTTTCGGAGCGTTTGATAGGGGCGACAGTGTAGAGGGAGCTTTACCCTGTATCTAACCCCCTGTCCCTGGGAGTGGGGGGACGGTGTAGAGGGAGCGTTACTCTGTATCTAACCCCCTGTTCTTGGGGAGTGGGGGGGACGGTGTAGAGGGAGCTTTACTCTGTATCTAACCCCCTGTTAGAACATAGAACATAGAACATAGAAAGATGCAGCGCAGTACAGGCCCTTCGGCCCTCGATGTTGCGCCGACCGAATCCTACCTAACCTATACTAGCCCAATAACTTCCAAATGCCTATCCAATGCCCGCTTAAATGACCATAAAGAAGGAGAGTTCACCACTGATACGGGCAGGGCATTCCATGAACTCACAACCCGCTGTGTGAAGAACCTACCCCTAACATCTGTCCTATACCTACCACCCCTTAATTTAAAGCTGGGTCCCCTAGTAACACCTGACTCCATTAGCGGTAAAAGGTTCTCAGTGTTGACCCTATCTAAACCCCTAATCATCTTATACACCTCTATCAGATCTCCCCTAAACCTTCTCTTCTCCAATGAGAACAGCCCCAAGTGCCTCAGCCTTTCCTCATAAGATTTTCCTACCATTCCAGGCAACATCCTGGTAAACCTCCTCTGCACTCGTTCTAAAGCTTCCACATCCTTGCTATAGTATGGCGACCAAAACTGCACACAATACTCCAGATGAGGCCTCACCAGAGTCTTATACAGTTGCAACATGACCTCGGGACTCTGGAACTCAATTCCTCTGCCAATAAAGCCCAGTACACCATATGCCTTCCTCACAGCACTATTTACCTGGGTGGCAACTTTCAGAGATCTGTGTACATGGACACCAAGATCCCTCTGCTCATCCACACTACCAAGTAGCCTCCCATTAGCCCAGTAATCCATCTTCTTGTTACTCCTACCAAAGTGAACGACTTCGCACTTAGCTACATTGAACTCCATTTGCCACATTTCCGCCCAGCTCTGCAACTTATCTATATCCCGCTGTAACCTGCCACTTCCTTCCTCACTATCCACAACTCCACCGACTTTTGTGTCATGACTCCACCGACTTTTGTGTTCTTGGGGAGTGGGGGGGGACGGTGTAGAGGGAGCTTTACTCTGTATCTAACCCCCTGTTCTTGGGGAGTGGGGGGGGACGGTGTAGAGGGAGCTTTACTCTGTATCTAACCTCCTGTTCCTGGGGAGTGGGGGACAGTGTAGAGGAAGTTTTACTCTGTATCTAACCCCCTGTCCCTGGGAATGAGGGGACGGTGTAGAGGGAGCTTTACTCTGTATCTAACCCCCTGTCCCTGGGAGTGGGGGACGGTGTAGAGGGAGCTTTACTCTGTATCTAACCCCCTGTCCCTGGGAGTGGGGGGGACGGTGTAGAAGGAGCTTTACTCTGTATCTAACCCCCTGTTCTTGGGGAGTGGGTGGGACGGTGTAGAGGGAGCTTTACTCTGTATCTAACCCCCTGTTCTTGGGGAGTTGGGGGGATGGTGTAGAGGGAGCTTTACTCTGTATCTAACCCCCTGTTCTTGGGGAGTGGGGGGGACGGTGTAGAGGGTGCGTCTGACAGAGTAGGGTGGAGGTGGGTGCGCTGCGAGCTGCGTCTCTAACCTCTGCTGCATTTGCAAACCTCCAGGCCCCTCCAGGGCTCCCGAGATCCCGTCCCTGTGCTGCCTGGGGAAGCCGGCCGACGGGAAGGACTCGGATCCGCGGCCGGTGGCCGGAGGGAGGCTGACCGAGGAGGAAGAGGAAGACGTGGAGGACCTGGAGGAAGATGACAGTGCCGCGTCTGAGGACCTGGTGATGGGAGACTACCCCGACCGCCCGTGCCCCCGCCCCTCGGACCCCTCGCCGGCCCAGCACCCTTACCCCCGTCCCCCCGGACTCTGGTTCCCGGACCCTCCCTCGGACACCCGCAGCGACGGCTCCGAGCGTTGGTGCCCGCCCTTGTCGTCGGTGGCGGCGGCTTCCTCCTCCAGGAACCAAGCCCGAAACCGCTCCCGGGCCCCCCTGTCCCCCAACCCCAGGGTGGGCGCCCCCCTCTGGGAGGTCCCGGCCCGCCGCCTTCCTGAGCGCCGGCTGGGCCCGGACGCCCCCTCCCGCCGCTGCCTGACCCCTGACCCTACCCGGGCCTTGGCGCTAGGCCTCAGCCCTGCCTCCGGGCCCTGGGGGGCTGCCTCCCCCCTCCCCCAGAGGCACTGCGCCTCCTGCGGGCGCCTGCAGACGGGGGACTTCCCCCGCCCCCGAGTCCCGGAGCCCGGGCTCCTCCCACGGGATGGCTACCCGCCTTCGCCCGGGCTGGTAGTAGGCTTCGGCCTAGTCAACATCAACACCACCTCCTCCTCCAGCTCCTCTCCCACTCGCCTGCTGCAGCAGCAGCAGCAGCAGGGCTGGGCCCCCACCTCCCCCCCCACCCCCACCTCCCCACCCTCAGACTCGCCCCCCCTCCCGCGGTCTCGGGGTCAACCCCCAGGTGAACGAGAGGCAGCTAACGGGCAGGGTGGTCTACGACGCCAGGCTGCACAGGGCCATGCTGGCCCGGGGAGGGGACAACGAGCCCCAGGACAATTCCAAGGCCGGCAACCAGGAATCCCGCCATGCCAAGACCCCCACCCAGCCCTGCCAAGGGAAATGCCAACACCCCACCACCCCCGAGCCCTTCGACGCCCCCTGCTATGTCAACCAGCAGTGAGGGGGGTGGGGGGGGGGGGGGCGCCTGGGGCAGGGTGGGGAGGAGGGGAAACCGTCGGATGTTGGAGGAAGGGGGTGGGGGGGGGGCGAATGCCCAGATTGGCGAAACAAACCCCTCTCACCCAACCGTCCCGTCCACCGTCCAATCCCGCCAGCCCCTCGCACCAACCCTTGGGTAGGCCGTGAATTTACCGAGCGAGAGAAAGAGAGAGAAAGAGAGAGAGAGGCTAGAGAAATACTGAAGTAATTGAGTTATGTGAAAGCTCCCATAAGTCCTTACCCGTCCTCTCCACCTCACCCTCCTAACCCCAACACCCAACACTCTTCATAAAGCATTACTGAGGCCTCGTGTCAACACTGAGTCTTTCTGGTCTGTTCTTTCTCATTGAGACTTATAGTTCCAGAGCGACAGTGTCCCAGAGCGACAGTATCCCAGAGTGACAGTGTCCCAGAGCGACAGTGTCCCAGAGTGACAGTGTCCCAGAGCGACAGTGTCCCAGAGCGACAGTGTCCCAGTGTGATAGTGTCCCAGAGCGACAGAGTCCCAGAACGACAGTGTCCCAGAGTGATAGTGTCCCAGAGCGATAGTGTCCCAGAGTGACAGTGTCCCAGAGTGACAGTGTCCCACAGCGATAGTGTCCCAGAGCAACAGAGTCCCAGAGTGACAGTGTCCCACAGCGATAGTGTCCCAGAACAACAGTGTCCCAGAACGACAGTGTCCCAGAGTGACAGTGTCCCAGTGCGATAGTGTCTCAGAGCCACAGTCCCAGAGCGATAGTGTCCCAGAGCGATAGTGTCCCAGAGCGACAGAGTCCCAGAGCTACAGTGTCCCAGAGCGATAGTGTCCCAGTGTGACAGTGTCCCAGAGCGATAGTGTCCCAGTGTGACAGTGTCCCAGAGCGACAGTGTCCCAGAGCGATAGAGTCCGAAGGAATGAATCTGATACTGAGGTCCGTGGAGGGAACAGGCAACGAAGTGGGGGACTGTCGGAGAACGCAGCTGAATCCGGGACAGATCGAAGAGGTGGGCAGGGAAACGGCAGGCGGGATTCAATCCCAGGCAAACGCGGGAACCATGCATTCCGGAAATCCGGAGCCAACTCCACGAGAGACGGAAAAGCCTTTGGGGGAAAAGTGAGGGACAGAGAGATCGGTGGGAAGTGAGGACTTGCAGATGGCGGGAGCGTCAACGAAGGGCTCATGCCCCGAAACGTCGAGTCTCCTGCTCCTCAGATGCTGCCTGACCTGCTGCGCTTTTCCAGCGCCACACTCCCTTTTAGAGAGAGAGAGAGAGAGAGAGAGAGCTGGGTGTTCACTGTTCCCTGAAGGTGGCAGCTCACGGTACAGCTCTGTCTGACTTTGGTTGGGTCACATTCGGAATACCGTGTACCGTTCCGGTCTCCACATTCCCAAAGGGACGTGGACGCTTTGGAGACGGTGCAGACGAGGGGTTCACCGGGATGTTGCCCGTTCCGCAGGGCATGAGGGGTTGAGGGGAAGGGGGTTATTTTCATTAGAAAGACAGAGGTCGAGGGGGGGAGCTGACTGAGGGCTACAAAATCCTGAGAGGTGTGGACGGGATGGATAGCAAGGAGCTTCCTCCCCGGAGAGTGGGGGATTCACTTATTCAGGGCCACGAGTTCAAGGTGAGAGGGGGAAAAGTTTAAGGGAGATATGCACGGAAGGTTATTTATGCAGAGAGTGGTGGGTGCCAGCGGGGGTGGGAGAGGCTGGCACAACACCGTCACTTAACATGTACCTCGACTGACACATTACTGATCAGGGAGCAGAGAGATACAGATCCTTAGGAAACAGGCGACAGGTTTAGATATAGAGGTTCTGGAACAGCACAGGCTCGGAGGGGCCGAAGGGTCTGTTCCAGTGCTGTAATATTCTTTGTTCACTTTATTGAGGGGAGGGAGCCGGGCTGTTCCATGGGGACTGTTAGTGACGAACGCGGGATTCTGTGTAATCCGAAACACAGGCTGTGGGGTGGGGGGGCTGGGGGAGGAGGATGAGGGAGACTGCTACCCTCCAACCATAAAGCAGACCACCGCGATACTGTCCCCCGAAAGACTGCGGGGTCCCCCCCAGGGAGCATGAGGGGCTGCTCTCCCAGTGCGGGCTGGAGCACTGACCAGAGACGGAGGCGTGGGACGTGGGGGAAGGGTCTCCTTTCGGTCAGACCCGCATTCGGAGCACCGTGCACAGTTCCCCGGTCTCCCCTCGGTCACTCGGAGCACCGTGCACAGTTCCCCGGTCTCCCCTCGGTCACTCGGAGCAGCGTGCACAGTTCCCCGGTCTCCCCTCGGTCACTCGGAGCATCGTGCACAGTTCCCCGGTCTTCCCTCGGTCACTCGGAGCACCGTGCACAGTTCCCCGGTCTCCCCTCGGTCAGACCCACACTCGGAGCACCGTGCACAGTTCCCCGGTCTCTCCCCTCGGTCACTCGGAACACCGTGCACAGTTCCCCGGTCTCTCCCATCGGTCAGACCCGCATTCGGACCACCGTGCACAGTTCCCCGGTCTCTCCCCTCGGTCACTCGGAACACCGTGCACAGTTCCCCGGTCTCTCCCCTCGGTCACTCGGAGCACCGTGCACAGTTCCCCGGTCTCCCCTCGGTCACTCGGAGCACCGTGCACAGTTCCCCGGTCTCCCCTCGGTCACTCGGAGCACCGTGCACAGTTCCCCGGTCTCTCCCCTCGGTCACTCGGAACACCGTGCACAGTTCCCCGGTCTCTCCCCTCGGTCACTCGGAGCACCGTGCACAGTTCCCCGGTCTCCCCTCGGTCACTCGGAGCACCGTGCACAGTTCCCCGGTCTCTCCCCTCGGTCACTCGGAGCACCGTGCACAGTTCCCCGGTCTCTCCCCTCGGTCACTCGGAGCACCGCGCACAGTTCCCCGGTCTCCCCTCGGTCAGACCCCACACTCGGAGCACTGTGCACAGTTCCCCGGTCTCCCCTCGGTCAGAACCCACACTCGGAGCACCGTGCACAGTTCCCCGGTCCCCCCTCGGTCACTCGGAGCACCGTGCACAGTTCCCTGGTCTCCCCTCGGTCACTCGGAGCACTGTGCACAGTTCCCCGGTCTCCCCTCGGTCAGACCCCACACTCGGAGCACCGTGCACAGTTCCCCGGTCTCCCCTCGGTCACTCGGAGCACCGTGCACAGTTGCCCAGTCTCCCCTCGGTCAGACCCACATTCGGAGCACCGTGCACAGTTCCCCGGTCTCTCCCCTCGGTCAGACCCGCACTCGGAGCACCGTGCACAGTTTCCCGGTCTCCCCTCGGTCACTCGGAGCACCGTGCACAGTTCCCCAGTCTCCCCTCGGTCAGACCCCACACTCGGAGCACCGTGCACAGTTCCCCGGTCTCCCCTCGGTCAGACCCCACACTTGGAGCACCGTGCACAGTTCCCCGGTCTCCCCTCGGTCAGACCCACATTCGGAGCACCGTGCACAGTTCCCCGGTCTCCCCTCGGTCACTCGGAGCACCGTGCACAGTTCCCCGGTCTCCCCTCGGTCACTCGGAGCACTGTGCACAGTTCCCCGGTCTCTCCCCTCGGTCACTCGGAGCACCGTGCACAGTTCCCCGGTCTCCTCTCGGTCAGACCCGCACTCGGAGCACCGTGCACAGTTCCCCGGTCTCCCCTCGGTCACTCGGAGCACCGTGCACCATTCCCCGATCTCCCCTCGGTCACTCGGAGCACCGTGCACAGTTTCCCGGTCTCTCCCCTCGGTCACTCGGAGCACCGTGCACAGTTCCCCGGTCTCCCCTCGGTCAGACCCCACACTCAGAGCACCGTGCACAGTTCCCCGGTCTCCCCTCGGTCACTGGGAGCACCGTGCACAGTTCCCCGGTCTCCCCTCGGTCAGACCCACACTCGGAGCACCGTGCACAGTTCCCCGGTCTCTCCCCTCGGTCACTCGGAACACCGTGCACAGTTCCCCGGTCTCTCCCCTCGGTCACTCGGAGCACCGTGCACAGTTCCCCGGTCTCCCCTCGGTCACTCGGAGCACCGTGCACAGTTCCCCGGTCTCCCCTCGGTCACTCGGGGCACCGTGCACAGTTCCCCGGTCTCCCTCGGTCAGACCCACACTCGGAGCACCGTGCACAGTTCCCCGGTCTCTCCCCTCGGTCACTCGGAGCACCGTGCACAGTTCCCCGGTCTCTCCACTCGGTCACTCGGAGCACCGTGCACAGTTCCCCGGTCTCCCCTCGGTCAGACCCACACTCGGAGCACCGTGCACAGTTCCCCGGTCTCTCCCCTCGGTCACTCGGAGCACCGTGCACAGTTCCCCGGTCTCTCCCATCGGTCACTCGGAGCACCGTGCACAGTTCCCCGGTCTCCCCTCGGTCACTCGGAGCACCGTGCACAGTTCCCCGGTCTCTCCCCTCGGTCACACGGAGCACCGTGCACAGTTCCCCGGTCTCTCCCCTCGGTCACTCGGAGCACCGCGCACAGTTCCCCGGTCTCCCCTCGGTCAGACCCCACACTCGGAGCACCGTGCACAGTTCCCTGGTCTCCCCTCGGTCAGAACCCACACTCGGAGCACCGTGCACAGTTCCCCGGTCTCCCCTCGGTCACTCGGAGCACCGTGCACAGTTCCCTGGTCTCCCCTCGGTCACTCGGAGCACCGTGCACAGTTCCCCGGTGTCCCCTCGGTCAGACCCACATTCGGAGCACCGTGCACAGTTCCCCGGTCTCCCCTTGGTCACTCGGAGCACCGTGCACAGTTCCCCGGTCTCCCCTCGGTCACTCGGAGCATCGTGCACAGTTCCCCGGTCTCCCCTCGGTCAGACCCCACACTCGGAGCACTGTGCACAGTTCCCCGGTCTCTCCCCTCGGTCACTCGGAGCACCGTGCACAGTTCCCCGGTCTCCCCTCGGTCAGACCCACATTCGGAGCACCGTGCACAGTTCCCCGGTCTCTCCGCTCGGTCAGACCCGCACTCGGAGCACCGTGCACAGTTCCCCGGTCTCCCCTCGGTCACTCGGAGCACCGTGCACCATTCCCCGGTCTCCCCTCGGTCACTCGGAGCACCGTGCACAGTTTCCCGGTCTCTCCCCTCGGTCACTCGGAGCACAGTTCCCCGGTCTCCCCTCGGTCACTCGGAGCACCGTGCACAGTTCCCTGGTCTCCCCTCGGTCACTCGGAGCACCGTGCACAGTTCCCCGGTCTACCCTCGGTCAGACCCCACACTCGGAGCACCGTGCACAGTTCCCCGGTCCCCCCTCGGTCACTCGGAGCACCGTGCACAGTTCCCCGGTCTCCCCTCGGTCAGACCCACATTCGGAGCACCGTGCACAGTTCCCCGGTCTCCCCTCAGTCACTCGGAGCACTGTGCACAGTTCCCCGGTCTCCCCTCGGTCACTCGGAGCACCGTGCACAGTTCCCCGGTCTCTCCCCTCGGTCACTCGGAGCACCGCGCACAGTTCTCCGGTCTCCCCTCGGTCAGACCCCACACTCGGAGCACCGTGCACAGTTCCCCGGTCTCCCCTCGGTCACTCGGAGCACCGTGCACAGTTCCTCGGACTCTCCCCTCGGTCAGACCCCACACTCGGAGCACCGTGCACAGTTCTCCGGTCTCTCCCCTCGGTCACTCGGAGCACCGTGCACAGTTCCCCGGTCTCCCCTCGGTCAGACCCCACACTCGGAGCACCGTGCACAGTTCCCCGGTCTCCCCTCGGTCAGACCCACACTCGGAGCACCGTGCACAGTTCCCCGGTCTCCCCTCGGTCAGACCCACACTCGGAGCACTGTGCACAGTTCCCCGGTCTCCCCTCGGTCACTCGGAGCACCGTGCACCGTTCCCCGGTCTCTGTATCCTGACCCTACAACACGATGATGATACAGACCCGCTCGATGCTGGGCTGAAGACGGGTTGCAGTGGTACAACAGGCAATGTGGGGCTCCAGTGGGGCTTGTGTACCATACACAGTTCCCCGGTCTCTCCCCTCGGACACTCGGAGCACCGTGCACAGTTCCCCGGTCTCCCCTCGGTCAGACCCACACTCGGAGCACCGTGCACAGTTCCCCGGTCTCTCCCCTCGGTCACTCAGAGCACCGTGCACAGTTCCCCGGTCTCCCCTCGGTCAGACCCACACTCGGAGCACCGTGCACAGTTCCCCGGTCTCTCCCCTCGGTCACTCGGAGCACCGTGCACAGTTCCCCCGGTCTCTCCCCTCGGTCACTCGGAGCACCGTGCACAGTTCCCCGGTCTCCCCTCGGTCACTCGGAGCACCGTGCACAGTTCCCCGGTCTCCCCTCGGTCACTCGGAGCACCGTGCACAGTTCCCCGGTCTCTCCCATCGGTCACTCGGAGCACCGTGCACAGTTCCCCGGTCTCCCCTCGGTCACTCGGAGCACCGTGCACAGTTCCCCGGTCTCTCCCCTCGGTCACTCGGAGCACCGTGCACAGTTCCCCGGTCTCTCCCATCGGTCACTCGGAGCACCGTGCACAGTTCCCCGGTCTCCCCTCGGTCACTCGGAGCACCGTGCACAGTTCCCCGGTCTCTCCCCTCGGTCACTCGGAGCACCGCGCACAGTTCCCCGGTCTCCCCTCGGTCAGACCCCACACTCGGAGCACCGTGCACAGTTCCCCGGTCTCCCCTCGGTCAGAACCCACACTCGGTGCACAGTGCACAGTTCCCCGGTCTCCCCTCGGTCACTCGGAGCACCGTGCACAGTTCCCTGGTCTCCCCTCGGTCACTCGGAGCACTGTGCACAGTTCCCCGGTCTCCCCTCGGTCAGACACGCACTCGGAGCACTGTGCACAGTTCCCCGGTCTCCCCTCGGTCAGACCCCACACTCGGAGCACCGTGCACAGTTCCCCGGTCTCCCCTCGGTCACTCGGAGCACCGTGCACAGTTGCCCGGTCTCCCCTCGGTCAGACCCACATTCGGAGCACCGTGCACAGTTCCCCGGTCTCTCCCCTCGGTCAGACCCGCACTCGGAGCACCGTGCACAGTTCCCCGGTCTCCCCTCGGTCACTCGGAGCACCGTGCACAGTTCCCCGATCTCCCCTCGGTCAGACCCCACACTCGGAGCACCGTGCACAGTTCCCCGGTCTCCCCTCGGTCAGACCCCACACTCGGAGCACCGTGCACAGTTCCCCGGTCTCTCCCCTCGGTCACTCGGAGCACCGCGCACAGTTCCCCGGTCTCCCCTCGGTCAGACCCACACTCGGAGCACCGTGCACAGTTCCCCGGTCTCTCCCCTCGGTCACTCGGAGCACCGTGCACAGTTCCCCGGTCTCCCCTCGGTCACTCGGAGCACCGTGCACAGTTCCCCGGTCTCCCCTCGGTCAGACCCACATTCGGAGCACCGTGCACAGTTCCCCGGTCTCTCCCCTCGGTCAGACCCGCACTCGGAGCACCGTGCACAGTTCCCCGGTCTCCCCTTGGTCACTCGGAGCACCGTGCACAGTTCCCCGGTCTCCCCTCGGTCACTCGGAGCACCGTGCACAGTTCCCCGGTTTCTCCCCTCGGTCACTCGGAGCACCGTGCACAGTTCCCTGGTCTCCCCTCGGTCACTCGGAGCACCGTGCACAGTTGCCCGGTCTCCCCTCGGTCAGACCCACATTCGGAGCACCGTGCACAGTTCCCCGGTCTCTCCCCTCGGTCAGACCCGCACTCGGAGCACCGTGCACAGTTCCCCGGTCTCCCCTCGGTCACTCGGAGCACCGTGCACAGTTCCCCGATCTCCCCTCGGTCAGACCCCACACTCGGATCACCGTGCACAGTTCCCCGGTCTCCCCTCGGTCAGACCCCACACTCGGAGCACCGTGCACAGTTCCCCGGTCTCCCCTCGGTCAGAACCCACACTCGGAGCACCGTGCACAGTTCCCCGGACTCTCCCCTCGGTCACTCGGAGCACCGTGCACAGTTCTCCGGTCTCTCCCCTCGGTCACTCGGAGCACCGTGCACAGTTCCCTAGTCTCCCCTCGGTCAGACCCCACACTCGGAGCACACTGCACAGTTCCCCGGTCTCCCCTCGGTCAGACCCACACTCGGAGCACTGTGCACAGTTCCCCGGTCTCCCCTCGGTCACTCGGAGCACCGTGCACCGTTCCCCGGTCTCCACTTGGTCAGACCCACACTCGGAGCACTGTGCACAGTTCCCCGGTCTCCCCTCGGTCACTCGGAGCACCGTGCACAGTTCCCCGGTGTCCCCTCGGTCACTCGGAGCACCGTGCACAGTTCCCCGGTCTCTCCCCTGGGTCACTCGGAGCACCGTGCACCGTTCCCCGGTCTCTGTATCCTGACCCTACAACACGATGATGATACAGACCCGCTCGATGCTGGGCTGAAGACGGGTTGCAGTGGTACAACAGGCAAAGTGGGGCTCCAGTGGGGCTTGTGTACCATACACAGTTCCCCGGTCTCTCCCCTCGGACACTCGGAACACCGTGCACAGTTCCCCGGTCTCTCCCCTCGGTCACTCGGAGCACCGTGCACCGTTCCCCCGTCTCCCCTCGGTCAGACCCACACTCGGAGCACTGTGCACAGTTCCCCGGTCTCCCCTCGGTCACTCGGAGCACCGTGCACCGTTCCCCGGTCTCTGTATCCTGACCCTACAACACGATGATGATACAGACCCGCTCGATGCTGGGCTGAAGACGGGTTGCAGTGGTACAACAGGCAATGTGGGGCTCCAGTGGGGCTTGTGTACCATACACAGTTCCCCGGTCTCTCCCCTCGGTCACTCGGAGCACCGTGCACAGTTCCCCGGTCTCCCCTCGGTCAGACCCACACTCGGAGCACCGTGCACAGTTCCCCGGTCTCTCCCCTCGGTCACTCGGAGCACCGTGCACAGTTCCCCGGTCTCCCCTCGGTCAGACCCACACTCGGAGCACCGTGCACAGTTCCCCGGTCTCTCCCCTCGGTCACTCGGAGCACCGTGCACAGTTCCCCGGTCTCCCCTCGGTCAGACCCACACTCGGAGCACCGTGCACAGTTCCCCGGTCTCTCCCCTCGGTCACTCGGAGCACCGTGCACAGTTCCCCGGTCTCTCCCCTCGGTCACTCGGAGCACCGTGCACAGTTCCCCGGTCTCTCCCCTCGGTCACTCGGAGCACCGTGCACAGTTCCCCGGTCTCCCCTCGGTCAGAACCCACACTCGGAGCACCGTGCACAGTTCCCCGGTCTCCCCTCGGTCACTCGGAGCACCGTGCACAGTTCCCTGGTCTCCCCTCGGTCACTCGGAGCACTGTGCACAGTTCCCCGGTCTCCCCTCGGTCAGACCCCACACTCGGAGCACTGTGCACAGTTCCCCGGTCTCCCCTCGGTCAGACCCCACACTCGGAGCACCGTGCACAGTTCCCCGGTCTCCCCTCGTTCACTCGGAGCACCGTGCACAGTTGCCCGGTCTCCCCTCGGTCAGACCCACATTTGGAGCACCGTGCACAGTTCCCCGGTCTCTCCCCTCGGTCAGACCCGCACTCGGAGCACCGTGCACAGTTCCCCGGTCTCCCCTCGGTCACTCGGAGCACCGTGCACAGTTCCCCGGTCTCCCCTCGGTCAGACCCCACACTCGGAGCACCGTGCACAGTTCCCCGGTCTCCCCTCGGTCAGACCCCACACTCGGAGCACCGTGCACAGTTCCCCGGTCTCCCCTCGGTCAGACCCACATTCGGAGCACCGTGCACAGTTCCCCGGTCTCCCCTCGGTCACTCAGAGCACCGTGCACAGTTCCCCGGTCTCTCCCCTCGGTCACTCGGAGCACCGTGCACAGTTCCCCGGTCTTCTCTCGGTCAGACCCCACACTCGGAGCACCGTGCACAGTTCCCCGGTCTCCCCTCGGTCACTCGGAGCAGCGTGCACAGTTCCCCGGTCTCTCCCCTCGGTCACTCGGAGCACCGTGCACAGTTCCCCGGTCTCTCCCCTGGGTCACTCGGAGCACCGTGCACAGTTCCCCGGTGTCCCCTCGGTCACTCGGAGCAGCGTGCACAGTTCCCCGGTCCCTGTATCCTGACCCTACAACACGATGATGATACAGACCCGCTCGATGCTGGGCTGAAGACGGGTTGCAGTGGTACAGCAGGCAATGTGGGGCTCCAGTGGGGCGGTACTTCAGTGGGTCTTCACTTCCTTTAGTAATGGAGGGAGATACCTGCATCGATGGGGGAGGGCTTCCCTCGAACCCCACCCAGTGATGGAGCTGGCTGGGAGCTTCCCTGGCCCGGAATTCTCCAGGGTTTCAGCGAACCTGATTCCATAGGGCGAGGTGAACAGCGGGAAGCGGCAGAACCGCAGATTTGTACAGTAGGGGAGGGAGGCCGTTCGATCCATCCTGTCTGCACTGGCTCCTAACCGAGCTACCCAACCAGTCCCCCCTCCCCAGTCGGACCTACGCGGCTCTGAGGTTCACCCACAGAGACTCTGCCGCCCCACAACGCCGACCCCCATGTTACTGAGAGAATCCTGGATTCCTGACCATGTGGAGACAGTCCCTTTGTCCCGACACATTCACCCTGACCCACCAAAGGGTAAAACCACCCCAAATCCCTTCTCCATTCCTCTACTTTTACCCCGAACCCGCACATCCCTGGGCACTATGGGTAACTTAGCACGGTCAATCCCCCACCCTAACCTGCACATCCCTGGGCACTATGGGTAACTTAGCACGGCCAATCCCCCACCCTAACCTGCACATCCCTGGGCACTGTGGGTAATTTAGCACGGTCAATCCCCCCACCCTAACCCGCACATCCCTGGGCACTGTGGGTAATTTAGCACGGTCAATCCCCCACCCTAACCTGCACATCCCTGGGCACTACGGGTAATTTAGCACGGTCAATCCCCCACCCTAACCCGCACATCCCTGGGCACTATGGGTAATTTAGCACGGCCAATCCCCACCCTAACCCGCACATCCCTGGGCACTATGGGTAATTTAGCACGGTCAATCCCCCACCCTAACCTGCACATCCCTGGGCACTATGGGTAATTTAGCACGGTCAATCCCCCACCCTAACCTGCACATCCCTGGGCACTATGGGTAATTTAGCACGGTCAATCCCCCCACCCTAACCCGCACATCCCTGGGCACTATGGGTAATTTAGCACGGCCAATCCCCACCCTAACCTCCACATCTTTGGACTGTGGGAGGAAACCGGAGCACCCGGAGTTAACCCACGCAGACAAGGTGGCGGGGGAAGGGGGGAACGTCCACACGGACAGTCGCCCCCGAGGCTGGGATCGAACCTGGGTCCCTGGCACCGCGAGGCAGCGGCGCTAACCCCCTGAGCCACCGTGCCGCGCTTAGAGTCAGCCGCGTCGCTGTGGGACTGGAGTCACGAGTCGGCCCAGACCAGGGAAGGATGGCCGTTTCAGGTGGGATTTTCCCAACAATCTGTAATGAATTCACGTTGCCCACGGTGATTCCCTTCTGTGCGGATGTCTCGGTTTTCCTGGAGACAGGGTTGGATTTCCATCCCCTGGCTGTGCGTGGATGAGGTCCCCGCGGGCAGGAGCTGTATTAACAGTCCGGCGGTCACACTGCTCCCCGAACGCCGTCACCTTCCTGTGACCTCTGTCTGCCCCTCGCTTTGGGCGAAACGTGGTCTGCATCATTACGTTGCAGCCCAGGAACAGGCCCTTCGGCCCCTCCAAGCCTGAGCTGATCCGAATGTACTGTCTAAACCTGTCGGTCAATTCCTAAGCATCTGTATCCCTCTGCTCCCCACCTACTCATGCATCTGTCCAGACACATCTTAAATGAATTTACCGTGCCTGCCTGTACCTCCTCTGCTGGCAACGTGTTCCAAACACCCACCACCCTCTGTGTAGAAGTACTTGCCACCTGTATCCCCCTTCATTCCACCTCTCACTTTGAAAGCATGACCTTTGTTAATGAACCCTTCACTCTGGGGAAAAAAGCTTGTCTCTATCCACCCTGTCTACACCCTTCATGATTTTGTAAACCTCAATCAGGTCCCCCCCTCAATCTCCTTTTTTCTAGTGAAAATAAACCTAACCTACTCAATCTGTCTTCATAGCTGGCACCTTCCATACCAGGCAACATCCTTGTCAACCTTCTCGGCAGCCGCTCCAAAGTGTCCACATCCTGTTGGTAATGTGGCGCCCAGTATTTTAAATGTGGCCGAACCAATGTCTTCTACAATTTTAACATGACTTGCCAGCTCTTATACTGAATATCCCATCAGATGAAGGCAAGTATAGTAAATGCCTTCTTGACCACTCTATCCAGCTGTGCAGCAACCGTCAGGGTTCAATAGACCTACACTCCCAGATCTCTCTGCTCATCAACTTTTCCCAAGGCTCTTCCATTCATTGTATAATTCACTCTAGAATTAGACTTGTCTAAATGCATCACCTCACATTTGTCTGGATTGAAAGCCATCTGCCACTTTTCCGCCAAACTCTCCAGTCTATCTATACCCTCCTGTATTCTCGGACAGTCCCCTCCGCTCTCTCCCACTCCACCAATCTTTGTGTCATCTGTCACCGGACCTCAAATCCTTCATCGATTCCCTTGAGGTTTCGCTGCGGCTCGTGACAGTGGGATTGGGTCACCACGCGGTCTGGGGAAAATGCCAGGATCGGTCAGTCTCAACTCCCTTGGTCTTCCCCACCCACCCCCGACAAGGGGGTGTCTCTCCCACCTTGCATCCTGCCAAATCATTCCCAAGAACAAACTGAATTCCGGGAACGGACACACTTGTCAATCATTCCCACTGTCACTGCCCCAGTGTTGAGTTGGCACTCCGACCTGATCTTATATCGAGGGGGGGGGGGGGGAACGCTCAATGTCTGTCCGTCTCTCCCACCCTCTCGGGTAACAGATCAGAAAGAGCGCGTATTTACTCATCCCCTTCCGATCAGCAACTGGTTAGTTTCTTGTATCTCTCAAAACGCTAGCTTCGCGTCCCTCTCCCGCTGTTGTTTGAGTAAAGTTGACCCACAGAGGCGAGTTCTTTGCAGGGATAAGATCCTAATTCCACGCCCAGCCCCTGCCTGGGCTGCGCAGTCTGATTTTCCTGTTCCTCGGATGCTGCCTGAACTGCTGTGCTCTTCCAGCACCACTGATTCGGAATCTGGTTTCCAGCATCTGCAGTCACTGTTTTTACCTCGTTGATTTTAACCCCCTACTGCGAATCCTCTTGCCAGGACGCCTGCCTTGAAGAAGTTTTCCTCCTCTCTCTCCAAGGATCTCAGGGAGACCCTCTCCCACTGCATTTCCTCTGCCCTGAAGCTCTTCAACCAGGTCCTGAAACAAACTCGCTACCACAGCCACCTTTGCTTCCTCAGTACCTGCCTCCATAACCAACCCATCCCGCACGGACTCCGGGCCACCTTTAAACCAGCAGAGTTCGGACCCGAACAGGACAAACAGTACAGGCTACAGATTCAAAAACACCGGCGACGGTTCTCCTTCAAGATCCTCCGCTCCACGCGCCGGCACCTAACCTCTCCACAGTCAGCCCTGCCTCAGCTGAGGGCCACACTCTCTCAGAATTGCAAAGGGCCCACTCTGTACTCCGTCCTCAGGAGAATTCATACTCTCGACAAACAGGATTTCAACTCGTGCAGTTCCGCCATTCATCTTGGGGCGCTCCTCGATTGCTTTCACTAATGTCACTGGCCCATCTTCTTTTCCCACAGGGCCTTCTTTTGACGACCAGCACCGTGTCCTTACCGTCCCGCCTCCTGGCGGTGAAAACACCATTTTCCCGGTGCCCTTCGGAAACCACCAGCACTGTCATTCTCTGTGTCCCACTCCCTTACAGCGGCCCCTTTTCACCTCTCGCCCGTCCTCTTGAGCCTGTAGGGAAATTCTTACCAGCGCTCTCTACTCTTGGTTTCGTAGTGTGGGATCTCCGCTTTTCCCCAACTTCCATCCCACAAGGGGAAATTCCGGCCTGTTATACGCACCAAACGTGTCCCCCATCAGTGAATTCTGCTGCCCGGCTCACTTTCTGCTCCTCCCCGTGAATTCTTTCCACCTCTGGAATTCTCCCTCCGACAGAATTACATCTCACCGAGCCGCAACGGTCCTATCTATTTTTAAAGCACATGCCCACGGAATCAAAATGGCTGATGTTTAATTCTTTCAAACTCTACCATAAGTCTGACCTGGTTCCCTCTTTCGGTTTCTGAACAACTGCCTGTATGCTTCAGGTACCAATTTATAAACACTTAAAAATCGCCCGTTTAACCTTTCATAATCTCCTGACCCCTCACCTGACAGCGCGGCCAATACCTCACGAGCCCTGCCGAGCGGTTTAGTGAACTAGCATTCCCTGTCAATCCTCGGACCACTCTATCTGCTGAGCCAAGAAGGCTTTCAACATCTTCCTTGTCAAAATGGGGCCGAGTCTTGACATATTTGTACATATAAGACATAGGAGTGGAAGTAAGGCCATTCGGCCCATCGAGTCCACTCCACCATTTAATCATGGCTGATGGGCATTTCAACTCCACTTACCCGCATTCTCCCCGTAGCCCTTAATTCCTTGTGACATCAAGAATTTATCTATCTCTGCCTTGAAGACATTTAGCGTCCCGGCCTCCACTGCACTCTGCGGCAATGAATTCCACAGGCCCACCACTCTCTGGCTGAAGAAATGTCTCCGCATTTCTGTTCTGAATTGACCCCCTCTAATTCTAAGGCTGTGCCCACGGGTCCTAGTCTCCTCGCCTAACAGAAACAATTTCTTAGCGTCCACCCTTTCCAAGCCATGTATGATCTTGTAAGTTTCTATTAGATCTCCCCTTAACCTTCTAAACGCCAATGAGTACAATCCCAAGAAGCTCAGCCATTCCTCGTATGTTAGACCTGCCATTCCCGGGATCATCCGTGTGAATCCCCGCTGGACACGTTCCAGTGCCAGTATGTCATTCCTGAGGTATGGGGACCAAAACTGGACACAGTACTCCAAATGGGGCCTAACCAGAGCTTTATAAAGTCTCAGTAGCACACCGCTGCTTTTATATTCCAACCCTCTTGAGATAAGTGACCTATCACTACCTTCTCCTTTAATCTCTGTCCCGTTAACTTGACTTTGCTGACTAAGTCGAGATTAGAGCAGCGCAGCAGGGAAATCGGGCAAAAGCCCATCATCAGGAATGTCCCTCTGCTAAGTCGCGACTCTCAAATTCCAACTCTCTCCCTTATTGCTGAGCTCAGACCTTTCTCTCTTCTCTCTCTCTCCACCTCTGGTCTTATAACTCCATTTCCCTCAATTAAAACTTTAGGTTTCCTCCCTCGCCTACACTTGCCTGTTTCTCTGACACATCTAAGTAACTCTCGGACAATCTCAGCTTCACTTCTGTCCTTGGTTAAATCCAAATCTAACTTCTTTGCTCGTTCTGAAAGTATGGCCTTTTCTCTTCCCTCGAAGCCTCCTCGGCAAATTTGAGAATCATCTTCAAACCCCAGAATCTCTTTAGCAACTTTAAAAGCCATTTCGCTCACTTTTAATTTAATCAACCACTACTTTTATCCCAAAGCAGTTGTTATTACCCAATGGATTAGGTTCGGATAGCTTCAGTGTGGGTAGGGGCTGCCGTCAGGGATGTCCTCTCTCGCCATTGTTATTTACGCTAATGAACCATTAGCAGAAGCTATACGGACTGATCCTAATATAACGGCCCCGAGGATTGGTACAGGTAAACACAAAATTACCCTTTATGCAGACGATGTTCTCTTATTCCTCAATAATCCTCTGATGTCCGTACCTCGTCTAATCCAAGTTATTAATACATTTAGTGCATTCTCAGGCTATAAAATTAATTTTTCAAAATCGGAGGCTATGCCAATGGGTGGCCTGGTTATGACACCCCACTTAGTGGACGGATCCCCTTTTCCCTTTCGTTGGTCCCTGGAGGGCTTCTTATATTTAGGTATTTTTATTACTCCAGTATTTGGTCAGCTGTATAGGGCTAATTTTGTCCAATTACTGGAAAGGATAAGGCAGGACCTCCAGCGATGGGGAGACCTTCCGACTTCCTGGTTAGGTAGAATAGCACTAATTAAAATGAATGTCCTGCCCTGTCTCCTATACCCTATGAGAATGCTCCCGCTGATGCTGCCGAGGATGGCCCTACGTAAATTATATGGCTGGTTGGGCTCCTTTATTTGGAACCATAGACGGCCCCTTATTAAGCTGAAGAAGTTACAGCTTCCACAGGCAAGGGGAGGACTGGACTTCCCAGACTTTAGGAAATATCAGTTAAGCTCCCTACTAAGTTACATAGCTGATTGGGTTTCATCTGATCCACAATCAATTTGGCTGGATATCGAGGCCTCCCAAGTAAAATACCCACTTACTAACCTCTTATTTTCAGACAAGAGGAAAATCATTACAGATCACTGTAAAAACCTCATAATATTAAACACAATTAAGGCCTGGAATATAATGCAGCAAAATGAGGGTAATTTACATAAAACATCCACCCCATGCACCAATAGTAGGGGCATGGGGATTCCAACCGGGGATTACAGATACCACGTTTAAACTCTGGAGATCTGGGGTATCTCATGTTTAGGGGACCTATTTAAAGATGTGGTCCTGATGTCCTTTGAACAGCTGTGTCAGAAATTCGGGTTACCCAATGGAGACCTCTTTCGATACTTCCAAATTCGAGATTATATACAGAAGAAGACTACGTTAATAGATAGTCTTTATAAATCAGATAGAGAATGTAATGTCCTACGACCAGTAGGGGTATCCTCCGTTAGTACTATTTATCATTTACTACATGATGAAGTATCGGGAGATATGGACAATCTGCTTAAAACATGGGAGCAGGATTTGGGACTAGAAATCTCTATAGAAACGTGGAATGATATTTGGGAAAATGCTAGAAGAATTACTATCTGTAACAGAACTCAGGCTATCCAGTTGAAGATACTTCATAGGGCCCATATAGCACCGGATCGACTGGCAACATTTAAGGCAGAAGCATCTCCAATGTGTCCCAAATGCAAATTAGAGGTGGGCACTCTGGTACATTGTCTGTGGACTTGTCATAAGATCCGTAGATATTGGACTAAAGTAGCAAGTACCCTGACAGAAATTTTAGGGACGGAAATTAGAGTGGACCCTGTATCTCTCCTTTTGGGCTTTTCGAACCTCTCATCTCTGGATATGCATGGGAAGAGACTATTTTCTATTCTCTCTTTCCGTGCAAGGAAAAATATTTTGGTGAATTGGGTGTCTGAGGGCCCCCCTGGACTTTCAAATTGGCACAGATTAATTATGGAATATATCCCCCTTGACTTCCTCACAAATATGGTGCACCGAAAGACTGAATTATTTTATAAAATATGGCAGCCCTTTTTGAATTATATAAATGCAGATATTTCAGCTATCCTAACAAGGGCTTTTATTTAGTGAAGATTTCAGACCGGGCTGCTCCGGGGCCCCTTGGGAGAGGAATCCTGCGCGAATACGGGTTTTATTATATTTGATGTTTATACATTCCGAGCGTGTAAGAGACTTAGGTATACACTCTGGTTAGTTATAGGTTAGATTAGTAGAAAGTTGAGTTTTGGTTTTTTTAAAATTTTATTTTGGTTTTTTTTCTTTCCTTTGTTAAATTTTGACTATTGTATATTTGATTTAATTGTACATCAATGTTTGTATTTGAGAGTTTTGTTTATTTTTATAAACTTGCAAAAATGTTAAATTTCTAATAAAAATATCTAAAATAACCCACTACTTTTTGTCATTTATATAAATGATTTGGATGTGAGCATAAGAGGTACAGTTAGTAAGTTTGCAGACAGCACCAAAATTGGAGGTGTAGTGGACAGCGAAGAGGGTTCCCTCAGATTACAGCAGGATTTGGACCAGATGGGCCGACGGGCTGAGAAGTGGCAGATGGAGTTTAATTCAGATAAATGCGAGGTGCTGCATTTTGGGAAAGCAAATCTTAGCAGGACTTATACACTTAATGGTGAGGTCCTAGGGATGTTGCTGAACAAAGAGACTTTGGAGTGGAGGCTCATAGCTCCTTGAAAGTGTAGTCACAGGTAGATAGGATAGAGAAGAAGGCGTTTGGTATGCTTTCCTTTATTGGTCAGAGTATTGAGTACAGGAGTTGAGAGGGTCATGTTGCGGCTGTACAGGACATTGGTTAGGCCACTGTTGGAATATTGTGTGCAATTCTGGTCTCCTTCCTATCGGAAAGATGTTGTGAAACTTGAAAGGGTTCAGAAAAGATTTACAAGGATGTTGCCAGGTTTGGAGGATCTGAGCTACAGGGAGAGGCTGAACAGGCTAGGGCTGTTTTCCCTGGAGCGTCGGAGGCTGAGGGGTGACCTTATAGAGGTTTATAAAATCATGAGGGGCATGGATAGGGTAAATAGGCAAAGTCTTTTCCATGGGGTTGGGGAGTCCAGAACTAGAGGGCATAGGTTTAGGGTGAGAGGGGAAAGATATAAAAGAGACCTAAGGGGCAACTTTTTCACCCAGAGGGTGGTACGTGTATGGAATGAGCTGCCAGAGGATGTGGTGGGGGCTGGTACAATTACAACATTTAAGAGGCATTTGGATGGGTATATGAATAGGAAGGGTTTGGAGGGATATGGGCCGGGTGCTGGCAGGTGGGACTAGATTGGGTTGGGATATCTGGGTCAGCATGGACGGGTTGGACTGAAGGGTCTATTTCCATGTTGTACATCTCTATGACTCTAAATCACTGAAATTAAATAAATTGTCTCGCCTACATTTTATTTAAAGATTTGGGACACTACCCTACAAGTGTTTAAACCTCCTGGGCTTTATCGTACCCCCAAATCTATTCAAAAATCTGTCTAAACTGCTTCAAATCCCGGACGAGCCCTCAAACTGTTACAACATGGGGTAAACCCTACTCCCCACCGCCGCTAATTTAAACCTGCAACACAGAAATGATTTAACCCGTGCGGTAAACTGTTAAAATTCGTGAGGCCAAGAACTACCCCAAAAGTTATTATTTAAAGTAAAATTTAACAACTTTATTTTGTTTTGGGAAGTCCATCAGAGAATAATTAATTAACAACTCCTTCCTCTAGCCTATCTTTTACCTTCCCCTTCTACAATATTATTCCGATAAAACGCCTGATTAAGATTGACTGAAAAATTCAAATTTCACACCCATCAGCTGTCGCAACGTCTCTTTGTATCTTCCTCAGTGGATTCTCACTCCACGTCGGTGTCGGTGATTTTTTTTGTCTGTACAAACTCCTTCTCTAGACAGGCACCTCACAGAGAGCTCCGACTAGCAGCCTACATCGGTTGGTCCTTTGGCAGTTCTCCTCCAAGTGTTCAATTGTCCCCGGTTTTATACCCCAAAGCAGCGGATTGTTTCATTGGTCTCAATATTGTCAAGGCATCAAATTAAACTGGATTGGAGTTTGGTATCTTGGGGCATAATTTGAACTGATTGCCTGAAATTGAATTTGTTTAGTCTCCAGGCAATCCAGCTATCCTTGCTGTCTGACCAAATGTTATGTTGTACATTGTCCAAAACTCCGTGTGCTTATCTAGGTCCTTGCTAGCTCTCAACTCTCTTAAAGGTACTGTACCCCTCCCCCCACCCCGACAGCTTTACAACAAACACCAGCCTCCCTTCTCTTGTAGCTCGGTGTTGCCCGCAAGTGCCCGTCTCCCAGCGTTAGCACTGAGTGGAAGAGCAAGGATCCTGACGCAGCGTGTCGCGTTCCCCCCCCGCCCTTCCCCCGGGAGCAGCACTTCCCACCCAGCCAGTCTGAGGACTGCCCAACCTCGCCTCAATCTCTCTTGCTCTGTGTCCCACTCTGCGTCTCTCTCTCTCTCTCTCTATCTCTGCGTACCTCCCCCGTGTGTCTGTCTGTATCTCTCAATTTCTCTGTCAATCTCTCTCTCTCAATCTCTCTCCGTCTCTCTCTCACACACTCACTCACTCAATCTCTCTCTCTCTCACACACACTCTCTCAATCTCTCTCTCACACACACACTCACTCAATCTCTCTCTCTCACACACACACTCACTCAATCTCTCTCTCTCTCACACACACACTCACTCAATCTCTCTCTCACACACACACTCACTCAATCTCTCTCTCTCTCACACACTCACTCAATCTCTCTCTCTCTCACACACACACACTCAATCTCTCTCTCTCTCACACACACTCACTCAATCTCTCTCTCTCTCT